>NC_135349.1:19722755-19914950 GCF_023851605.1 Tamandua tetradactyla
TGCTCACAGAAATGCCTTGATGAGCTTTAACATAAATAGAATTTATATTCATGCAAAAATATGTATAGATGATAGTCCAGCTAGTATTGACACTGTAGAAAAAATTCAAAGATAAGCATATGCCAAACAGGAACAGGAAATATGGAGACAATCCTGAGTTGAATAGAGGGAGAATGTGTGTTGGGAGGCACTAATAACTATCACATTTAACATAAAATAATCTTTTGTAGCTCAATAATCCCACTATCATTTGAGCTATGTACCATGGTTATTCCCATGCTAAAGATGAGGGGAAAAAAGTATCAATACTGATTAAATAATTTTTATTTGCCTTCACAAAAAATAGGAAGTCATTGCATATTTTTAAGGAGGGGGCAAGAATGATTGCACAGAGTTGGGGCATTAGAGTCAGGTGAATAAAAATAAGCTCACACACACACACACACAAACATATATACAATATGCCTGACCCCAGTTCTAAATGCCCTTGGTGGACATGTTATTCCTTTAATAATAAAAGCTAACAGAATTTTTTCATCACTATTTTAGAAACTGTAAATGAAAATACAAAAGAGTAAAATAAAAAAGTCAATCTTAGAAGAAGAAAGTAACTATTTGAAACTACTACCTATCATCCACACTCTTTCCACTTGCCTTTTAGGCATATGTTTTACAAATAAATTAGGAGAGAAGAAATGATTTTGATTAACTGTACTATACCAGAAGCTGAAAGTATGAACTATTACTGTCAGATTAACTTATGTAACTTTAGATATAATTATACTCATTGAGCATAAGCATTGAGTATGAGTAAAGGTCAGTTTTAGAATGTAAAGAAATCACAAAAGAAAATAATATTAATCAATTCTCACTTGTAATGAGTCAGTAGCAGTCCTCTTTCACAACAAATATCATCAGGGTTCTCTTAGTATCTCATTTAGTAATGAATTTTAAAGATAACACCCAAAAAGATAGGAAAATGTTATTTTATGTGTTTTTTTTTCTCCTTTTCATTTTATTAAATCAATTTTGTTAATAATAAACATAGCCAATCAAAGCTGAAATTCCAACATTCCACTGAATACAAGACTCAGAACTACAACTAAGCCAGCTGTCTTACTCTCAATCAATTCACCAAATATTCTTTGTATTTGGTGCTGGCCATCAAAGCTGAATAATATTCTCTTTGGTCTTGAGCTGCTCACAATCTAAGTGTGTAAGTGGACAACTATAAACAAATTGTGGTCAGTTCTCTAGCAGTCCCCCGAGGGGAAATTCAGGGAGAGAGTAATAGGAAAGCAATAGTTCCAGAAGCAATTGCCATGCACCACCCCTGCATAGAAACTTTTTTTGCCCATAAACCACAGGTTTATGACTGGCTATCTCATAAAAATTCCCACCCTGTTGGCAATTGGTAGCTCCAAAGGCCTCTGTCATAAACAACAAATGATTTTTTTTTACATGAAAATGTACCTATTAAATTATCTTTCAATAAAGTAAATTAGGGAAAGATGTCATGTAGCTATAGAGTTATTGCCATTATTTATGGAGAAATCAATCTTACAAACTCTGAGAATGCAAAATGATTCCAGAGCCCAATAGGAAAAGCACACCTTTTTCCCTTATAGTGGGATAGTTGGCAGTTCAGACCATGTCACCTCAGATGAGGTATATTTAACCCCTAGAGTAAAGGTCAGTTGTGTGTGCTGAACTCCATTTTCTTTTGTTTTATGCATGATTAAATGGTAATTAAGTTTTAATGAAAAATGTTAGGCTGATTACAATAAACATAATTGCTCTAGTCAGTTCATGTCCTCATGTTTTACATGCTGTACAGAGTTGGCAAGACAATAGACTTTAATGGGGTTTGAATTAAACTGTTGATGTTTGTGAACATGAACAATACATTTTTCCTGTAGGCAAATTCACATATAGGAAATAGTGTGATATATACTCTATTCCATGAATGGCTACTAAACACACACATGGACATACAACATTGAGGATAAGTAATAACAATTTCTATACTCTGAGTAAACAGTTGTTCCTGTCCAGGCATTACTTTAAAGCAAGAAAAAATATTATCATTATTCATCAAATGAGGAAATTTACTAGATGATAGATTAAACTGTGCTTGTTTTAAAAAGATGGATTTTGAATTTCACAGAATGAAAATATTATGCCTGGTTTTGAACTGGTATCACAAAATTAAGTAGTCAAGAACAAACAAATGTATTAAGAATTATAAAAGTTCAAAAGTGAACTCATGCCTTTTATTAAATCTGCATAGTATGTTCTTTACTAATTGAAATAAAGGTGCTAACATCATCATTTCTGATAATAAAGACTGTAAAGACCATTTACTCTTAACTATTTTTCAGTACCAGACAGAATATAATCCAGATGTGAAAGAATCTTCATTATTAAAATTAGCATTTAAATATTTATGATTAGAGCCTCTACTGCTAAAAATTTTTAATTGAGTTAGACTCCATTACAAAACACTTCAGTTAATGGAGAGAAGATATAGTGTTTGGCACACAGTTACAAAGTCATCCTAATATTTTCAACACAAGCACAAATGGAAAATTTTTCAAGGATACACAACCAGCAAATACCTGCTGGCCACTGATTATGGATCATACTCTATACATTCAATGACATTTTACCCTCAATAATTTAAACTAGCAGATTTTATATACAATACTAACACATGATGGGGTGAACACTATAACAGGAATATGAGCATTGAATTTGGGAAGCTTAAGTGGCAATATTCATTGATTCTGCTATCCAGAAAGCAGCAGTGTATGAACACTCAGGAACACATATAGCAAACCAAGAAGAAAAGGAATTTCAGACCAACACCAGCATGTAACATGAAGATACACAAGATATATGGAGAAAATCAAGGAATAGAGCACTGCTAGAGTGTACAATACATAGGTTTCTTCAGCCTGGAGGATAGTGATTGATGATAATATTGAAAATGGAATTAAGGGCAAGTTTGCATACAGGTTTTTATCCCCTTTATTCTTTGAGCAAAGCGAAAAATAACAAGACTTTATAGCAGAGATAGGAAGAGTGAAGAGTTCTGACCAGTAGAGAAGTGTGTGTTTCTTTGTAAAAGTGTTATCTTGGTTCTTCTGCTCAGTCAAATAGTAGATGAGCAAGGGAAAGAGCAAGGAAACCAGTTAGGAAACTATTGCAAAAAGCTAGTCAAAACTGTGATGAGCATTGTAATACACTGCCATTGAATGTAACAAAGGCATTATGCCAAAACTAAATTCCAGCAGGCAGGAGGCATGGGGGAAGGGAATGGATTATTTGTGGAAGAAAAGGAAATGTCTTCATATGTATCTTTATATAGAAATGTATCTCTGTCCATTCAAGATAGTTCTTAATCTGCTTACTGGAGTCCTTTAAGAAGAAACCATTTTGGAAAAAGCTCAGAGCCAACATAGCCAGAGACATTTGGAGATGCAGAAAGAAAACATTCCTGGGGAAGCTGTTTGAAACCAGAAGCCAAAGCTGTTTGAAACCAGAAGCTTGTGTTTCCAACTGACAAGGCATTGCAGACACCTTCAGCCTTTCTTGACTCATGGTGTCTTTCTCTGAATGTTGTAGTTTGGACATTTTTATGGCTTTAGAACTGTAAAGGTATAACTTAATAAATCTCCTTTATAAAAGCCATCTCATTTCTGGCATATTGCATTCTGACAGCATTAGCAAACCTAAATCACAGAGTCAGAATCAGAAATATAGGTTACCAGAGGCTGGGTTGGGGATAGGGAATGGGGAAGTAATTCCTGAGATGTACAGTGTTTATTTGGGTTGATGGCAAAGTTTTGATAATGGATGTTGGTGATGGTAGCACATCATTGTGAATGTAATTAACAGAACTGAATTATATATATGACGTGGTTAAAAGGGGAAATTTTAGTTTTTATGTGTTACTAGAATAAAAATTTAAAAAACAAAAACATAGTACTGCATAACCCAAATAGCAAACCCTATTGAAAACAATGGGCCATAGTTAATAATACAATTATAAAAGTGTTCTTTCATGAATTTTAGCATATACCACACTAATGTATATAACCTATATTTCTGATTCTGACTCTGTGATTTAGGTTTGCTAATGCTGTCAGAATGCAATATGCCAGAAATGAGATGGCTTTTATAAAGGAGATTTATTAAGTTATGCCTTTACAGTTCTAAAGCCATAAAAATGTCCAAACTACAACATTCAGAGAAAGACACTAATGCAAGTTATTGATAATACAGTTACATATAGGAGCTCTTTACTTTATATTGTGTATTCTATACATGACTTCTCTATAAACCTACAATTTCTAATAAAAATAAATATAGAAAATAAGAATAGGATAACAAAGATCTCAAGAATAGGGAAATAGTCATGGTATAATCAGAGGATATAAAACTATTTAAATAAGATAAAAATAATGAGTGAATAGCAAGAATTAAACAACTATAATCTAGCATAAAAGTATGTGATGGGGGCAGAGCTTCATTAATTTTAAATTCTTATGCTTCAAAGTTTTTCTCAAACTGATTGAGAAAGAGCTGATAATTCAAATGTCTCTAAGATAATAAAATGTTTCAGTAAGTATTTTCCCTCCAATAAATCAATCATTTAAATGATTCTTAGTTAAATCCTAAAGTTAAAATGACTTACCAAGAAAACTCCAATTTAGTACTTTTGAATAAATGTCATTTTGTTTTGTAACAATGACCATATTTGAAGTGTCAAGTAGATGAGGAAACATTTCTTTTAGTTCCCATTTCAAATATTTTAAAGTCATAGAATGCTGCTTATACTTTAAACCCTAATATTAGCATGGTTTATGAATGATAAGCACAATTTAATTTATAGATAAAGTGCTTCTTAGCTTTTGCCTTCGGTTCAAAAAAGTCAAATAAATGGCACTTTTCATTCCTTTTACCTTTGGAAGTGTAGCTAAGGCTTTTTGGTCATTTATAAAACAGGTCTTTATTTTGGACAGACTCTAGGATGAGTTAGAGCTGGATTCTCCAGAGAGGAAATGAAGGCTCCAGAAATTGAAGGAGTGGAGAGTGGCAAATTCCTCATGGTGTAGGTAGGTTGACAGCACTTCCCAGTTTCCCTGGCACTGATGGGGAGAGAAGTTCCTGGGACATAGGGCTGCCAGTTTTATAATAAAAGCTAAGGGGTTTCCAGGAACTTTCTTTTCTAAAAGCAGGGAAGTCCTGGATAAATCAAGACAACTTAATTACTCTAAGATATAGGAGTCATTTCTTTTTTATCAGTTTCTGATGTCTCACTCCCACTGGTATCCCAGGAGTGGCAATCTTCATTTGTTGGAGAAATGATGGGTGATTAGATTGAGCCATAGGAAGGTGCTTCATAAGACATCTTGGCCTTGGGTGCAGTAAGGAATGTGTCCAAGTTTAAACATGAGGTCCTTAAAAAGAACCATTGTGAGATGAATCTCTGTGAATGCCCAGAACAGTGACATTCAAATGAGAGCCATAACATATAGGAAGAACAGGAGGGAAGATAATGTACCGAAGTACAATGATGGAGAACAGAATAGTAGTTCAGAGTTTAAGGGTAGGAAGGGTGAGTAAACTGTTCTTTACTCTGATTATTGTGATGGTTACACAAATCTATATGTGTATTGATATTTCTGTATATGTCTGCAAAAAGTCTATTTAACAGTATGTTAATGAAAAATTAATTTGCTAAAGCCTGGAAACCTGGACCAAGAAAAAAATACAAGGAAAACTAATTCCAAGCATGCCACAAAAGTTGTCAAAATATGATATTGGTGTAATTTGCACCTGGAATAAGTTACACCTGCATTTTACTGGCAGATACCTGAAGGGGAAGTGGTGTTCTAAACTGATTCCTTTTATCTGCTCCTACAAAGGGCTGCTCCACATTTTTCATGTTTCTAGTCTATGTCCCTTCTTTGCTGATCGATGCTTTTCCTTAATGTACTTTTTTGTCAATAAAGAAATTGTGGGTTTACAGAACAATTATGAATCAAATACAGGATTCCCATATTACCATCCTATTAACACCTTGCATTGGTGTGGAACACTTGTTATGATGGATGAAAGCACATTTTTATAATTGTATAGTTCATGGTTTAACTAAGGGTTCATTGTTTGTGTCCTGCAGTTTCCATGGATTTTATAAAACTATTTAATCTGTTGTCATATATGCAACCGAACATTTTCTTTTTAAACCACATTCAGAGTATATTGCAGTGCTGTCAATTACATTCACAATGTTGTGCTACTATCACCATCATCCATTACCGAAGTATTTCCATCATTAAAATTAGGAACTCTACATTTTAAGCCTTAGCTCCCCATTCCCTATCCTCTACCCTCCTCCCCAATCCCTGGTAAGTTATATGCTCAATTCTGACCTGATAAGTTTGCTTATATTAAGTATTTCATATAAGTGATATCATACAATATTCATCCACTTTTTTCTGTCTTATTTCACTCAATGTATTGTCTTCAAGCTTCATCCATATTGTCACATGTATCAGGACTTCACTCCTTTTAAATGCTGAATAATTTTCCCTTGTATGCATTTAACACTTTTTATTTATCCATTCATCAGTTGGTGGATATTTTGGTTGCTTCCAAATTTTGGAAATTGTGAATAATGCTGCTATGGATATCAGAATACAAATATCTGTTTAAGTCCCTGCCTTCAATTCTTTGGGGTATATACCCAAATTGCCAGGGAATTGCCAGATCATGTGGTAATTCTACACCTAGCTTTCCAAGGAACCACCCAACTTCCCACAGTGGCTTTCCACCAGCAAGGAATGACTATTCCTGTTTCTCCTGATGCTCTCAAAAACTTGTAATATGTATATTTTTTTGGGGGGGGGTTGGCTTTCTTTCATTCTCATAGTGGCCATTCTAGTGGTTGTGAAATGGTATCTCCTCATGGTTTTGATTTTTATTTCCCTGATGGCTGATGATGCTGACTAACTTTTCAATTGCTTTTTGTTCATTTGTATATCATCTTTGGAGAAATGTCTATCCAAGATTTTGCCTATTTTAATTGGTTGCTTGTCTTTTTTGTCATTAAGTTGAAGGATTTCTTAATATATTCTGCATGTTAAACATTTACAAAATATATGATTTCCAAATACTTTCTCCCATTGTATAGGTTGCCATTTTCTCTTCATGAAAAGGACAATTAAGTGCAAAATGTTTTAATTTTTAATGAGGTCACATTTATCTTTCTTTTTTGTTTTGCTACTTGTGCTTTAGGAATAAAGTCTAAGAAACCATTGCCTAATGCCAGGTCCTGATAATGCTTCCCTATGTTTCCTTCTTGAAATTTGATAGTTTTGGTTCTAATATTTAATTATTTGATCCATTCTGAGTTTATTTTTATAACATTTTTATTGTGATATATAACATATATACAAAAAGGCAAAACATTTCAAAGTACATTGTAACAAGTAGTTATAGAACAGTTCAAAATTTGGTATGGGTTACAATTCTGTAATTTGAGGCTTTTTCTTCTAACTGCTCCAAAACACTGAAAACTAAAATATTGATATTATGATTCAGCAGTCATATTCATTTGTTAAATCCTATCTTCTCTATTATAACTCCTCCTTCTCCTTTGATCCTTCTCACAATCTTTAGGGCTATTAGGTCTATGACAATTCTGTTTCATATTGGAAAAGGGTATTGATAATAAGGGATTGGGGTAGAACTAGTTGATATTCTTAGAGAAGCTAGCCCCTCTGGATTTTAGGACTTACCTGACCTAGGTACCCATCTGAAGGTCGTAGGTTTCTGAAAAGTAATCTTAGTGTATGAAACATTGTAGAATCTTAGAAAAAGCCCTAGCTGTTCTTCAGGGTTGACAAGAATGGTTTTGGTTGGGGTTGGCAAACACTGGTAATTATCAGTATCTATCTGAAGCTAGCATAAGAGTAGCCTCCAAAATAGCCTCTCAATTCTATTTCAACTCTCTTAGGCATTGATACATTACTTTGTTAACACTTCTTTGTCCTCTTTTGGCCAGGAAAGCATTATCAATTCCACAGTGCCAGGGCCAGCCTCATCCTGGGAGTCATGTCCCACATTGCAAGGGAGACTTTTGCCCCTGGATGTCATGTCTCATGTAATAATTTTACTTGCAGAGATGTGCTTAGAGAAAGAAAGGCCATATCTGAGTACCAAAAGAGGTTTCTTGAAGTAATTATTAGGCATCACTATAGACAGACTTAACCTCTCCATTATAGAAATAGGCTTCACAAGAGTAAGCCTCTGGATCAAGGGCTTGGTTTATTGATATGGGAGTCCTTGCTGTTTGAGAAAGCATCAGGGTGGTAAAGATTAATAGCTTCATATTTTTTTCTCCCATCCATCAAGGCAATTTGCCCATAGTTTTAAATTATCTGTTCATAATTCTTTGGAACATATCCAGGTATTACATTAACCTATACAGAATCACAAGCTCTCATTCCCATGCTGGGCTCCATGTGTTTGGGTTGTTTAAATGAGCTATCTGTATAGAGTGGGTTAGATTATGTGCTACAGAAAATTTAGGTTTTGGACAATCTAAACCTTTCTCCCTTTGGCTCATATAGTAGCTGAAGTTCTAAAATGCTGACAATGTCATTTTTATCTCTGTATTCCAATTTACCTTAGTTCTGACCCAATTGGCTTCATTCTTATCTCTAATTGAAGCCTGGTCTTTCTGTTTCTTTAACACTTGTTGTATATAGCAATGCTGACTTTCAGAGCTGCAGAATTCCAACTCTGAGTATTAGCTGTCACACAGGTAACCAAAGTTTCAGGGAGATACCAGGCTATGCATATATAGCACAGCATTTCAAAATCTAGAAGTAACTTTTACAGTTTCAAACTAAATGTGACTGCTCTAAGAGTTTACAATCTAGGCTCCAATTATCTTATATTTTCAAAGAGACCATTCAATATTTGTTCTTTTGTTTCTGGCTCATTTTGAACCACATAATGTCTAAAAGGTTCATTCACCTCATTGCATGCCTTGTGACTTCACTCCTTTCTATGGCTGCTAATGACATTCCATGATATGTATACATCACAGTTTGCCATTCTACTTTTCATTCAATGTATCTTTCAGCCACCTCCTTCAGGGGGCATCATGTGTAATGTCCACAGTTAACAATGTCTCACAGTATCCTCACTTATTTGTACAATCATCAGCACTCTGAATTTTAGACAATTTTCATTGCTCCTTAGAGAAAAATAATTGATAAACTCACCTTCACCAAATAGAAAATCCAAACCTCCACTTAACTCCTGTCCTCCCCCACTGCCACTTATTTACCTTTGGTACTGCTATGGAACTAATGATGTCCTCCTGTTAAATATAGATCATATCCTGCAGTAGTAGTTTTCCTCTTATACCACGATATTATTTACTGTTTGTACCAGTTTCATACCTTTGAAATAGTTCATGTGAGAATTTGTTTATATTTGTAGTGTTAATTGGTGGGATGCATGACCCTATATAACCCCTTTTAATCATGATCACGTCAATATTTTAGGTCTATAACGTAATATTACTTATTATAGGCACTTCTATTTTCTTATATGTAAGTAAATCTTAATAGTTGACTATTCACCCAGCTCTAGCTTCTGTGTGTCTCTAGATCCCCTATATTCTATATGATAAGCCTCTGAGTTTACCTTTACCAAGGTCATAGTGGTGAAACCATACAGTATCTATCCTTTTGTATCTGGCTTATTTCACTCAACATTATGTCCCCATGTTGTCATATGTTTCAGGACCTCATTCTGTTTACTGCTACATAATATTGCATTATATGTGTGTATCACATTTTGTTTATTCACTCATCCATTGATGGGCACTTGGATTGTTTCCTTCTTTTGGCAATTGTGAATAATGCTGCAATGAACTTCAGCATGCAAATGTCTGTTTGTGTCACTGCTTTCAGCTCTTCTTGGTATGTACCAAGTAGTGGTATTGCCAGTTCAAGGGCAACTTGATATTTAGTTTTCTAGGGATCCACCAAACTATGTTCCATAGTGGCTGCACCATTATACATTACCACTAGCCATGCATAAGTGTTCCAATTTCTCCACATTCTCTCCAACATTTGTACTTTCCTGTTTGTTTAAGAGCAGCCATTCTTGTAGGTGTGAGCTGCTATCTCATTACAGTCTTGATCTCCATTTTCCTTATAACTAATGAAAATGAGCATCTCTTCATGCGCTTTGGAGCCATCTTATATTTGCTCTTCAGAAAAATGCCAATTCATATCTTTAGCTCACTTCATAATTGGGTTGCTTGTTCTTTTGTTGTTGAGTTGTGCAATTTCTTTAAGGATACAGTATATCAAACCTTTATCTGAAATGTGATATCTGAATATTTTCTCCGATTAAGTTGGCTGCCTCTTCACCTTTTTGACAAAGATTTTTGAGGCAGAAAAGCATTTGATTTTGAGGAGTTCCCATTTATCTATTTTTTCTTTCAGTGCTTGTGCTTTGGATGCAAAGTTTAGGAAGCTACCTCCTATTAATAAGTCTTGAAGATGTTTCCCTAATATTTTCTCCTAGGAGTTTTATGGTATTGACTCTTACATTTAGTTCTTTGATCCACTTTGACTTAATTTTTGTATAGGGCAAAGTAAAGGTCCTGTTTCATTCTTTTGATATTCAGCTCTCCCATTCCCATTTATTGAAAAGACTATTCTGTCACAGTTCAGTGTATTTGGGAACCTTTTCAAAGAGTGATGACCATAGATTTGGTGGTCTATTTCCTCACTCTTGATTTAATTCCACTGGCCAATATTTCTATCTTTGTGCAAGTACCATTCTGTTTTGACCACTGTGGCTTTGTAAAAAGCTTTAAAATCAAGAAGCGCTAATCTGCCCATTTTGTTCTTCTTTTTTTAGGATATTTTTAGCTATTCAAGATCTGTTTCTCTTCCAAATGAATTTGATAACTAGCTTTTCCAAGTCTTCAATGTAGGTTGTTGGAATTTTTATTGGTATTGCATTGAATCTGTAAATCAATTTGGGTTGAATTGACATCTTAACTTCATTTAACCTTTGTATCCATGAGCTGGGTATATCTTTCCACCTACATTGGTCTTCTTTGATTTCTTTTAGCAATGCTATGTAGTTTTTGTGTACAGGTCCTTTATGTTGGTTAAGTTATTCCTAGATACTTGATTCCTTTAGTAGCTATTTTGAGTGGAATTTTTCCCTTAATTGTCTCCACAGATCATTGTTTGCATTTAGAAACATTACAGATTCTTGCACATTAATCTTGTATCCCAGCACTTTGCTGAATTTGTATGTTAGCTCAAGCAGCTTTGTTATAGATTTCTTGGGATTTTTCATGTATAGTATCATGTCATCTGCTAATTACAAAAATTGTCCTTCTTCCTTTCTGATTTGGATGCCTTTAATTTGTTTTTCCTGCCTGATTGCTCTAGCTGGAACTTCTAGTAAAATGTTGAATAATAGTTGTAACAGAGGACATCCTTGTCTCATTTCCAGACTTTGGTGGAAGGCTTTCAGTCTCTCTCCTTTGAGTACAATGCTGGCTATGGATTTTTCATATATGCCCTTTATCATACGAGGACATTTCCTTTGCTTCTTACCTTTTGAAATGTTCTTATCAGAAAAGCATGCTGAATTTTGTTGAATTACTTTTCAGCATCAGTTGAGATGATCATCTGATTTTTCCCTTTGGTATTTTACATTGATTTTCTTGGGTTGAACCACTTTTGCATTCCTGGTATAAACCCCACTTGGTCATGATGTTTCATTCCTTTAATGTGTCATTGCATTCAGTTTGCTAGTATTTTGTTGAGGATTTTTGGCATATGTATATACATTAGAGAGAATGACTTGTAGTTTTCCTTCCATGTAGTATCTTTACCCTGTTTTAATGTTAGAGTGATGTTAGCTTAATAAAATGACTTAGTGTCCCTTTTCCTCAATTTTTTGATGAGTTTGAGCAGAGTGGTATTAGTTCTTTTTGGAATGATCAATAAAATGCCTGTGTGAAACCACCTGGCCCTAGGCTTTTTTTTTGTAGGAATATTTTTGATGACTGATTGAATCTCTTTACTTGTGATTTACTTGTTGAGATCTTCTATTTCTAATCATGTCTGTGTAGATTGCATGTTTCAAAGATTTTGTCTACTTCATCTAAATTATCTATGTGTTGATGTATAGTTGTTCATAGTATCATCTTATTATTATTATTTTACTCCTTCAGGGTCCATGGTAATGACCTCCCACTCTCATTTCTGATTTTATTTGCATCCTCTCTTTTGTCCTTTGTCAGCTTATCTAGGAGTCCATAGATTTGATTGATTTTCTCAAAGAACCAACTTTCTTTGGTTTTATTGATTCTTTCTACTTCTTTTATTTGTTCTCCAATTCATTTATTTCTGCTTTAATCTTTGTTATTTCTGTTCTTCTATTTGCTATGGGGCTAGTTTGCTGTTTGTTCTCTATTTCCTCCAGGTGAGCAGTTATGTCCTTGATTTTTGCTTTTTCTTCTTTTTTAATATAGGCATTTAGGGCATTAAATTTCCCTTTCAGTGCTGCCTTTGCCACATGCGATCAGTTCAGATATGTCATATTCTGTTTTATTCATCTCCAGATATTTACCTATTTCTTTAGCAATTTCTTCTTTGACCTATTGATTGTTTAAGAATGTGTTATTTAATCTCTATATAGTTGTGAAAGTTCTGGTTCTTTGGAGTTATTGATATCCAGCTTCATTCTGTTGTGATCAGAGAAAGTACTTTCAATAATTTTAATATTTCTAAATTTATAAAGATCTGGTTTGTGTGTGCCCCAGTACATATCTTGAAGAATGTTCCATGAACTCTAAGAAAAATGTATATCTGGTGTTTTGGGATGAAACAGTCTATATATGTCTTTTAGATCTAATTCATTTATCAAATTAAGTTCTCTAGTTACTTGTTGATCCTCTGTCTGGTTGTTTTATCTATAGAGAAGAGTGGTGTATTGAGGTCTCCCACTATTATTCCTGAAATGTCTATTATTCCCTTCAGTTTTTGCCTATATTTGCCTCATGCACTTTCGAGTTCCTTCAATGGGAGCATACACATTTATGATTGCTATTTCTTCTTGGTGAATTATCTTTTTTATTAATATACAATGTCCTTCTTTGTTTCTCATGGTGTCCTTATATTTAAAGTCTATATTGTCTGATACTAGTATAGCTACTCCTGCTTTCTTTTAGTTATGGCTTTCATGAGACATCTTTTTCTATCCTTTTACTTTCAAACTATTTGTATGCTTTGGTCTAAGATAAGTCTCTTGTAAGCAGCACATAGATGGCTTATACTTGTTAATCCATTCTGTGTATCTGTATCTTTTAAGTGGTGAGTTTAATCCATTAACATTCAAAGTTATTACGTTAAAACATTTCTCAAATATTCCATCCTATTGTTTGGTTTTATATTTCAGATCTATGTACTATTTTCCCTCTTCCTGCTTTTATCCTTTAAGATACCCTTACTGGTACTGTTCATTTCTGTGCCCTCCTCTAAACCTCCTTCTCCTGTTTTTCTTTCAGCCAAAAGAACACCCTTTAGGATTTCTTGTAGGACCTGTCTCTTTTTAACAAATTCTCTCAGCCTTTCTCTGTGAAAATTCAAACATCTCCCTCTTTTTTCAGTCAAAAATTTTTTATTTCCATACATATTGTACAACCAATGACTCACAATATCATCACATAATTATGTATTCATCAATATGATCATTTTTAGAACATTTGCACCACTCCATAAAAAGAAATAAAAAGAAAAACTCATACATCCCAATACCCACTACACTTCCCTCTCATTGACCACCAATATTTCCATCTATCCAATTTTTTGCCCTCTCCCTCATTATTTATTTATTTTTATCCATACTTTTTTACTCATCTGTTCATACCTTGTATAAAAGGAGCATCAGATACAAGGTTTTCACAATTACACAGTAATACTGTAAAAGCTATATCACTTTACAATCATCTTCAAGAAGCAAGACTACTAGAATACAGCTCAACAGTCTCAGGTATTTCCCTCCAACCCCTTCAATACACCATAAACTAAAAATGGATATCTATATAATGCATAAGAATAACCTCCAGGATAACCTCTCGACCCTTTGAAACCTCTCAGCCAAAGAAACTTTATCTTGTCTCATTTCTCTCTTCCCCCTTTGGTCGAGAAAGCTTTCTCAATCCCATGATGCTGGGTCCTGGCTCATCTTGGGAGTTATGTCCTCATAGCCAGAGAGATTTATAGCCCTGGGAGTCATGTCCCATGTAGGGGAGGACCATGAGTTCACCTGCTGAGAGAGAGAGACCACATCTGAGCAACAAAAGAGGTTCTCTGGAGGTGGCTCTTTGACATAATTATAAGTAGGCTTAGCTTCTCCTTTGCAGAATAAGTTTAATAGGGGCAAACCCCAAGATCAAGGACTCTGCCTATTGATTTGGTTGTCTCCACTACTTGTGAGAATATCAGGAATTCCCCAAGTTGGGAGGTTGAATATTTCCTCCATTCTTCCCAGTCCCCCAGGGGGATTTTGCAAATAATTTTATTCACTGCCCAAATTACTTTGGAATATATCAGGGCATCACACTAACCTGCACAAACCAACAAGATCTCACACCCTATTCAAGATTCCATGCATTCATGGTGTTCAACTGAAATGATCATACAGGCTAAATTAGGTAATGCACTAGCCCAAATATAAATTTTGCACCAAATTAACATCTCTCCCTTTGGTGTCACATTAAAGTTGAAGTTTTAAAATATAGGCTATATCATCCTTTACAATGTATTCTGAGTTACCTAAATCCTATCCAAATCAAATTCATTCATATCTCTAATCAAAATCTGATCACTTTTTCAACTTTTTAAATAGTTCTTGTATGGGGTACTGCTGATTTTATAGCTTCAGAGTCCTAACTCTGAGACTCAGGTGTCACATAAATACCCTAAGTTTCTGGGAATGACCAGGTTATATATGAACAGCTCAGTATGACAGAATTTAGAAATAACAGTTACAACTCCTGAATATATGTGACTGCTATAAGAGCTTACAATCTAGGACCCTTTATACTAGGCCCCAATCTGATACCTGATGCTCTCAATTTCAATTCTTCAAGTTTGTACATTATAGTTAGTTCATATGATTGAGGCATGATAATATTTGTCTTTTTGTTTCTACCATTTCACTCAACATACAGTCCTTAAGATTCATTCACCTAGAGTCACATGCCTCCTAACTTCATTCCTTCTTTCAACTACTCAGGGATCCAATTTATGTGTACATCACAGTCCCCCCTTCCTTGCCTCAATCATTGTACCTTTAGACCACCTCCATCCATTGTAAATTGTAAAACACTGATGCCATAAACACCAGTGTGAAAATATCCATTTTTGTTCCCATGCTCAGTTCTTTCAGGTATATACAGAGTAACAGGGTTGCAGTGTCATATGGTATTTTAGCTTGCTAGCTGCTGGAATTCAATATACCAGAAATGAATGACTTTTAAAAAAGGGAATTTAATAAATTGCTAGTGTACAGTTCTAAGGCCAAGAAAATGAACCAATTTAAAAATGTCTATAGAAATGTCCAATCACAGGCATCCAGGGAAAGATACCTTGATTCAAGAAGACTGATGAAGTTTAGGGTTTCTCTCTCAAGTGGAAGGGCACATGGTGAACACAGTCAGAGTTTCTCTCTCATCTGGAAAGGCACAGGGTGAAGACAGTGTCATCTGCTAGCTTCTCCTGCCTTCCTGTTTCATGAAGCTCCCCAGGAGGGATTTTCCTTCTTCATCTCCAAAGGTCACTGGCTGATGGACTCTGCTTCTCATAGCTATCATCCTCTGCTCTCTCAGAAATCTCTCTCATTCTCCAAAATGCTTCCTCTTTTATAGGACTTCAGAAATTAATCAAGACCCACCCAAATGGGTGGAGACATGCCTCCACTTAACCCAGTTTAACAACCACTCTTGATTAAACCACATCTCCAGGGAGATGATCCAATTACAGTTTCAAGCATACAATATTGAATAGGGATTAGAAAAAATGGCTGCCTTTAAAAAATGGGATTAGGATTAAAACATGGCTTTTCTAGGGTACATACCTCATTTCAAAAGAGCACATATGGCAACCCCACCCCTTGCCTCTTGTGGAAACATCACTCTGCTGCACCTCTCAGCTTCCCTACCAGCAGTGAATAGGTACATTTGTTTCTTTGCATTTTCTCTACCACTTGTTTTTGTTCATTTTTAAAGTTTTATTTGCATGTCACACAATCCAACCTAAGTACACAGACATACCTTCACCACCATAATCTATGTGAAGACATTTCCTTTACTTCTGCAAAGAATCCATATCCCTCTCACATACCACCAACTTGTTGACATTTAATTTTGGCATAATGCCTTTACATTCAGTGGAAGCATATTACAATGTTATTGTTGACTATTGACCTTAGCTTGCACTGATTGTACTTTTTCCTGTATACCATCCATTTTTAACTCCTTGCAATGTTGACATCATTTGCTATCCCTCACGCAAAAATGTTTTTTGTATATTTGTATATTTAATCACCATCATTGCCTGCTCTAGGCATTCCTAAATTTTACTGCCTTAGTCTTTATCCTCTATCTTTCCTTCTGGTTTCATACAACCCCTCTTCCTCAGTCATGCTTACATTCAGCTTCATTCAGTGAACTTATATTTTTGTACTACACTCAGGTAGTATTGTGCTATCCATTTCTGAATTTTTACAATCATATCTGCTACACAATCTGAATTTCTGCATCACCAAATGCCCAATCTCTGCCCTACTTCTATCTCCTGATAATCTGTGTTCTTACCATTAACTCTCAAAGTTCACTCATTAATGTTACTTCATATCAGTGAGATCATACAGTATTTGCCCCTTGTTTCTAGCTAATTTCACTTAGCATAATGTCCTCAAGGTTCATTCACATTGTTATGTACTTCACGACTCTATTCTGTCTCACAGCTGAGTAGTATTTCATCGTTATATATATACCACAGCTTGTTTAGCCACTCATCCATAGATGGACATTTAGGGTGTTCCATCTCTTGGCAATCATAAATAATGCATTGGTATGCAAATGTCCATTTGTGTCCTTCCCTTCAGTTCCTCTGAATATATACCTAATAATGGAATTGCTGGAATATATGGCAATACTATACTTAGCTTCCTAAAGAACTGCCAAACTGCCTTCTAGAGTGGTTGTGTCATTTTACATTCCCATGAACAATGAATAAGTGTGCCTCTTTCTCCACATCCTCCCAAGCACTTGTCATTTTCTGTTTTTTTTATATTCACCATTTTAGCTTCATTGCAGTTTTGATTTGCATTTCCCTAATAGTCAGTGAAATTGAGCATCTTTTCATGAGCCTTTTAGCCATTTGTATTTCCTCTTCTGAGAAAGATCTGTCCATATCTTTCATCCATTTTGTAATTGGGTTGCTTGTCTTTCTGTTGTTGAGTTGAGGAATCTCTTTATATATTATAGATACTAAATGCTTATTTGATATTTGGTTTCCCAATGTTGGCTCCCATTGTGGAGGTTGTCTTTTTACTTTCCTAACAAAGAATCCACTTTTGTGGATTCTTTGATCCACAAAAGTATTTAATTTTGAGAAGATCCCATTCATCCATTTCTACTTTCTATGCTCATGCTTTGGGTGTGTGGTCTGAGAAAACACTTCCTATTTCATAATTTATAATATATTTCCTTATATTTTCTTCTAAAAGTTTTATGCTCTTAGCTCTAATGTTTAGGTATTTGATCTATTTTGAGTTAATTTTTATATACGGTTTGAGATATAGATCTCCTCTCCCTCACTTTTTTTTTCATGGGCAGGCACTGGAAACTGAACCCAAGTTTCCAGCATGGCAGGCAAGAACCCTGCCTGCTGAGCCACTGTGGCCTGCCCTCTCCTCCACTTTTGAAGGGCAATTTGGCTGCATAAAGAATTTTTGGTTGGAAATCTTTCAGAATTCTAAATATGTCACACCCCTGTCTTCTTACCTCCATGGTGTCTGTTGAGTAGTCCAAACTCAATGAGCTGGGTGAGCTGAATAGAGGCTCTGTGAAACTGAACCATGTCTGCTTGGAAAACATCTAACCCCAGGACTGGGGAATGGGCCATGTACACCTCAGCCAAGATTCTAGTTGTGGACCTGATCAGACTGATGGGCCCCAGGCTCCCACTTGGAATGATTTTGGTTTGTGGGACTTGGAACATCAGTTGCCCCTGTCCACAACCAACCTGGAAATACCTATCAGCTAGTCATGGCATAGGACATGGGGTGGGGTGAGACATGCAGCTAAGAGAGTGAAGTGTGTGGATACACAGGGTGCAAGGGGAAAGGCACATGTGTGTATGGGTGCATGGTTCACAGTGGTTAAGGGCATGTGTTTGGGCCACTTGGAGATGTGTGCATGGGGGGTGGAGGCATGAGGCATGATGGGGCTGGGGCATGGGATGCGAGGGCTAGTGTGACAGCATGGCTTGTTTCATTATCCCTGCCTCCTTACTTATACACGCCTGAGTATTCCAGGCCTCAACATGGAAAGGGAGCAGTAGGCTCTGGGTACTAGCTGGATGGTCTCTATAAGCAGGAAAAGCAAGTTTACTGGTTTCCAGGTTTTCCAATAGAGCACCAGTCAATGGGGCTGAGTGGGATGACCTCCCAAGCTAGCTGTGGAGATAAGTATTTGGCTGGGTATGGTCTCTTGTCCCAGTGATGTCCTGACACAGTCCACCCATCCCTTTCTCTGCATCTCAATTCCTCAGCTTCTTCATCCAGGACCTACCTATATAGTGTAGAAGACCCTCTCAGGTCACTTGCAACCTGAAATTGTTGTCCTGGTTGTTTTGCTGTCACTTGTCTAGTTGTTTCTTGGAGCTGGGATGAATTCAGTCTACCCTATTTCACCATTTTTATATAATGTGTGAGGTTGGGGTCCTTTTTCATTCTTTACAAATGGAGAAACTCTTTCACAGCACCACTGTTGAAGACACTTCTTTCCCAATTGACTGGTGTTTCCACCTTGTGAAAAATCAATTGGATATAAGTGTGAGGGCTGATTTCTGTGCTCTAAATTTGATTTCATTTGTCTATATGTATGTCCTTTACAAGCAACATGTTACTTTGATTAATCTGGCTTTGGGATAAGTTTTATGATTGGGAAGGGTGAGTCCTTCAACTTCAGTGTCACTTTCAAGATGATTTTGGCTATTCGGGGTCTCTTACCTCAACATAAATTTGATGAATAGTGTTTTCCATTTATTTAAATTTAAAGAAGGTTGTTTGAATTGTGATTGGGATTGCACTGAATTTGTAAATCCCTTTCGATAGAATTGGCATCTTAACAATATTTAGTCTCCTAATCCATGGATATGGATTGTCCTTCCACTTATATAGGCCTTCTTTGATTTATTTTAGCAATATTTTATGGTCCTCTTGTACAAAGGATCCTTTTACATCCTTTGTTAAGTTTATTCCATGATTATTTTAGTTGCTATTATGAATAGAATATTTTTTTAAATTCATCTTCCAATTGTTGATTGCTGGTATATAAAAACACTACTATTTTGGGCTGTTAAACTTGTTCACTGCCATTATGATGAGTTCATTGATTTTCTCAAGGAGTTTTTTCTTTAACTGGAAGCCATTTAATTCTTCTTCTTGCTAGCTGCTCTGGCAAGAGCATCAGTACAGCACCTTATACATTGATGGCAGTGACATCCTTGTCTTATTTCTGATCTTAGAAAGAAAACTTTCAGTCATTCACCCTTAGGTAGGATATTAGGAATGAGTTTTTTTGTTTTGATTTGTTTTGTTTTTTGTATGCTGTATGGCACGGTCACATTTCATTATTTTTCCATGTGAGTGTCCCATTATTGCAGCACCATTTGTTAAACTTTTGTTTAATTTTTGTTTGTTTGTTTTGTGAGGGAGAGGGCAGGCCATGGTGTTTGTTTTGGGGGGAAGTGCATGGACTGGGAATTGAACCTGGGTTTCCCACATGGCAGGTGAGAATTCTACCACTGAACTAGCCTTGCACCCCCCAGGGGTGAGTTTTTTGTATATGTCCTTTATCATGTTGAGTAAATTTCCTTCTAGTCCTAGTTTTCTAAGTATTGTTTATTACATCCTGGTGCAGGATTTTGTCAGATGTTCTTTCTGCATCAAATAAAATGATGATGTTTGTTTTTTACTTCATTCTGTTAACCTGGTATATTATGTTAATTGATTTCCTTATTATTGACCCACCCTTGAATACCAGGAATTATCCCATTTGATCATGGTGTATTCCTTTTGATATGCTTTTGGGTTGAGTTTGCTAGCATTTTGTTGAGGATTTTTGCATTTATTCATAAGAAATATTTTTCTTTCCTTATGATATCTTTATCTGGCTTTGGCATTTGGGTGTTTTTCTAGTTTGCAAGCTGCCAGAATGTGATATATCAGAAACAGAACAACTTTTAAAAAAAGGAATTTAGAAAGTTGCAAGTTTACAATTCTAAGACTGTGAAAATGTTCAAATTAAAGCAAGACTATAGAAATGTCCAAGCTAAGGCATCCAGGGAAAGATACCTTGGTTCAAGAAGGTTGAAGAAGTTCAGGGTTTCTCTCTCAACTGGAAAAGCACCTGGTGAAAATGACAATGTATGCTAGCTTTCTCTTCCAGCTTCTTGTTTCATGAAGATCCCCTGGGGGTGTTTTCCTTCATCATTTCCAAAGGTACCTGGCTATGTGGGCTCTCATGGTGTTCACGGCTCTGAAGATTTCCCAAAAACATTTCCTCTTTTAAAGGATTCCAGTAAGGTAAACAAGACTCACCTGGAATGGGTAGAGTCACATTTCCCTCTAATTCAAGGTTAATATTCACAATTGGATGTGTCAAATCTCCTTGGAGATAATTTAATCGAGTTGGAGATTAAATAACACACTCTTAAACAACCAGTGAGTCAAAGAAGAAATTGCTAGAGAAATCAGTAGCTATCTGGAGATGAATGAAATGAGAACACAACTTATCAGAGCTTACAGGATGTGGCAAAGGCTGTGCTGAAAGGGAAATTTATTGCCCTAAATGCCTATATTATAAAACAAGAAACAGCAAAAATCAAGGACTTAACTGTTCATCTGGAGGAACTAAAGGAAGAACAGCAAACTAACCCCAAAGCAAACAGAAGAAGAGAAATAACAAGAATAGAAGCAGAGATAAATGAATGGGAAAACAATAGAAAGAATCAATAAAACCAAAAGTTTGTTCTTTGAGAAAATCAATAAACTGTTGGGCCACTAGCAAGACAAAGAAAAAAATAGAGAGGATGCAAATAAACAAAATCAGGAATGAGAGGGTGTGCACAACCACAGACCCTAGAGAAATAAAATAAATCATAAGAGGATACTATGAATAACTATATGCCAGCAAACTAGACAACTTAGATGGAATGGACAAATTCCTGGAAACACACTGTTCTAGTTTGCTAGCTGCTGGAATGCAATATACCAGAAATGGAATGGCTTTAAAATGCAGAATTTAATAAGTTACTAGTTTACAGTTCTAAGGCTGAGATGATGTCCCAATTAAAGCAAATCTATAGAAATGTCCAATCAAAGGCACCCATGGAAAGATATCTTGGTTTAAGGAGGCTACTGAAGTTGAAGACCTCTCCCTCAAGTGAGAAGGCACATGGCAAACAGGGTCAGGGTTTCTGTCTCATTTGGAAAGACATGTGGCACATATAGCATCTTCTGCTAGCTTTCTCTCCTGGCTTCCTTTCATGAAGCTCCCCAGGAGGCATTTTCTTTCTTCATCTTCAAAGGTCACTGGCTGGTGGTCTCTGCTTCTTGTGGCTATGTCATTCTGCTCTCTCAGAATCTCTTGCATTCTCCAAAATGTTTCCTCTTTTATAGGATTCCAGTAAACTAATCAAGGCCCATCCAAATGGGTGGAGACATGTCTCCACTTAATCCAGTTTAACAACCACTCTTCATAAGGTTACATCTCTAGGGATATGATATAATTACAGAATGAAACATACAGTATTGAATTGGGATTATTCTGCCTTTATGAAATGGGATTTTGATTAAAACATGGCTTTTCTAGGGTCCATAGGTCCTTTCAAACCATTACACAAACAAACAAGCTACACGAACTCAGGAAGAAATAGAAGATCTCAACAAACCATTCATAAGTAAAAGATTCAATCAGTCATCAAAAATATGCCTACAAAGAAAAGCCCAGGGCCAGATGGCTTCACGGAGAATTTTATCAAACATTCCAAAAAGAATTAACACCAAACCTGCTCAAAATTTTCCAAAAAATTGAAGAAAAAAGAACTCTACCTAACTCATTCTATGAAGCTAATATCACTTTAAAACCAAAACTGGGTAAAGGTGCTATAAGAAAGGAAAACTACAGGCCAATCTCCCTAACAAGCATAGATGTAAATATTCTCAACAAAATATTAGCAAATTGAACCCATCAGTACATTAAAAGAATTATACACCACAACCAAGTGGGGTTTATACCAGGAATGCAAGGATGGTTCAGTACAAGAAAATCAATTAATGTAATGGGGTACATCAACAAATTGAAAAGGAAAAATCACACAATCATCTCAGTTGATGTTGAAAAAGCATTTGATGAAATTCAACATCTTTTTCTGATAAATATACTCCAAAAGCTAGGAATCAAAGGTAACTACTTCAATATGATAAAGGGAATATATGAAAAACTGATAGCCAGCATTGTACTCAATGGAGAGAGACTGAAAGCTTTTCTCTTAACATCAGGAATGAGACAAAATGCCTACTGTAGCCATTATTCAACATTTTAAGAAGTTCTAGCTAGAGCAATCAGGCTGGACAAAGAAACAAAAAGCATCCAAGTTGGAAAGGAAGAAGTAAAACTTTCATAATTTGCAGATGACATGATACTATACTTGGACGATCCTAAGAAATCTACAGCAAAGTTACTTGAGCTAATAAACAAATTCAGCAAGGTGGTGGAATATAAAATCAATGTGCAAAAATCTAACATTTCTATACACAAGCAATGACTTAACTGAGGAGTCAGTTAAGGAAAAATTCCATTCAAAATAGCAACTAAAATAATCAAGTCCTTAGGAATGAACCTAACTAGGGATGTAAGGGACTTGTACACAGAAAACTACATAACATTGTTAAAAGAAATCAAAGATATAAATAGGTAGAAAGGCATTTCCTGCTCATGGGTAAGAAGGTTAAATATAGTTAGATGTCAATTCTACCCAAATTGATCTACAGATTCAACACAGTATCAATCAAAATTCCAACAACCTACTTTAAAGACTTGGGAAAGCTAGTTACAAAATTCATCTGGAAGAGAAAGAGACCCTGAATAGCTAAAAGCATCCTAAAAACGAACAAGGTGGGAGGATTAACACTCCCTGATTTATAACCTATTAAATAGCCACAGTGGTCAAAACAGCATGATATTGGGACAAAGACAGAAGCATTGACCAATAGAATCGAATCAAGAGTGCAGAAAGAGACCACCAAATCTATGATCAACTGATTTTTGACAAGGCCCCTAAATCTTTTGAACTGGGACAAAATAGTCTTTTTAATTACTGAGCATATAAGAACTGGATATCAATAGCCAAGAGAATGAAAGAGGACCCCTATCTTACACCCTATTCAAAAATTTATTCAAAGTGGATCAAACACCTAAATATAAGAACTAGCACCATAAAGCTTCTAGAAGAAAATTTACGGAAACATCTTCAAGACCTAGTAATAGGAGGTAGCTTCCTAAACTTTACACCCAAAGCACAAACAATGAAAGTAAAAATAGATAAATTTTAATCTATTTTTATTATTTTGGAACTCCTCAAAATCAAATGCTTCTTCACCTCAAAAGAGTTTGTCAAAAAGGTGGAGAGGCAGCCAAATCAATGGGAGAAAATATTTGGAAATCACATATTGGAGAAAGGTTTGATATCCTGTATACACACAAAAAAATCATACAACTCAATAACAAAAGAACAAACAACCCAATTAACAAATGGGCTAAAGATATGAATAGGCATTTTTCTTAAGAGCAAATATAGATGGCTCAAAAGCATATGAAGAAATGTTCATTTTCACTGGCTAAAAGGGAAATGCACATCAAGACTACAATGAGATACCACCTCACACATATAAGAATGGCTGCTATTAAACAAACAGGAAGCTCTAAATGCTGGAGAGGATGAGGAGAAATTGGGACACTTATGGACTACTGGTAGATACGTATAGTGCAGCCATTATGGAGGACTGTTTGGTGATTCCTTAGGAAACTAAATATCAAGTTGCCTTATGGCCCAGCAAAAGCACTACTTGGTATATACCCAGGAGAGCTGAAAGCAATGACACAAACAGATATTTGCACACCTATGTTCAAAGCAGCATTATTCACAATTGCCAAAAGATGGAAACAAACAAAATGCCCATCAAGAGTCTAGTGGATCAACAAAATGTGGTATATACATTTGATGGACTATTATCCAGCAGTAAAATGAAATGACATCCTGAAGCACATGACAAGATGGATGAGCCCTGAGGATTTAATGCTGAGTGAAGTAAGCCAGACACAAAAGGATAGATTAATACCTATTTTTGGTGTTCAATTATGTTTTCTTTCTGTTTTTGCCATTACTCAGAATTTCAGGTTAGTTTCAATGGTGGTCTGAGCAAGCTCATTTTACCAGTTTCCTTTTCAATTATCAACTTATAATAAAACTACAGAATTTATGAGAGAGGACATTATCTATCCTTCTGTTTAAATATTTACAAGTATTTCTAAAAATATATTGTAGATATGTACTTTTAGGAGAAATGTGAAATTACTCCATCATATAAAAAAAAATGTTCAGGGCTTGAGCACGTGCCAACATATTTATCTTATGTGAAAAATTAAAAATCTGTTTCAATGTTAATTTTTTATATGATTTTTCCATACTCATCCTTATCTTTGTTTTCATTTATTCATACTTTATTCTTTCATATAGTCGAGTGAATGTACAGGCCTTTTATCATGGACAGCCTTGTGCAAACCTTTCCATAATTTTAAGAATGTTTTAGACACACTGATTACTACCTCTCATACTAGTGGTGTATTTATGTATTTATGGGTGTTTTGTTAAAAGAGAAAGTTACTAATTCAATTTTCCCTAAATGATAAGTTTTGTCAGTGCAAAAACCATTTGAATTGTACAACTAGTGCTATTGTTATACAGTTAAATATTAAAAGGGATGTTGAAGAGAAGACTTGAAAGATGTTCTGTCTCCTGTTATGATTTAGACTATTTCTCTTCCTAATCCTAACCTAGAAATAGATAGTAGCACCTCAGAATGACTTAATTGTTAACAGCCAGTTACCTTTTCTATGACAAAGGGTAGGGCATGACAATGACTATATCTATACTTTGTCTATAACAATGACTTGTGATTTGTCACAAGTTGTAGAAATGAATTATTTGCTTTCATGTGAAAGCCTTCTCTTAAGTTAAAAGTAAAACAGAAATGGAAAATAATGGTGAATTTTAAATCAATCTATTATATTCCTATTTTCTTTTTTTTTACTTTGCTAGTAAGACATGGAAAGAAAAATTTGCTAGACTATCATACTTTGAAATAATGTGATTATATACTGTTTTCTCCAAAGCATAACAAAAAGAAAAATATTAATTAATACAGATTTTTTTAAAGAATGCATAGCACCCTGGTTTGTTAGAAGAAAAAGGATTCATGCATGTCTTCTAATAGAACGATACTTCACTATCAGTGCCTGAATAATTTATTTTATATGATTAACTGAAAGTGAATTCTCCTTTTTTAAACCTTCCAAACCCATAAAACCTGTATATAATTTTCTTTTCTCTACAACTCCCATGCCTGAATTCTCCTAAGAGGTACTACCCACTACTTTTCTACCTACATGTTCTTAAGTTTTCTTACTAAAACAATGAGGGAGGGATTTACATAGAGAAAAATGGAATGAAAATTTTCAGTTCTATCAATAGTAATAGATGCATCTGTGACTCTAGTATATCTTATTATATGGAAAAAGACTACACTAAATTCCATTCTTATGAAATCTATAAATCACAAACAATGGATTTGTTAAAGCTAGTGTAAGCTTATTGCCAAATATTTCACATCTCTCTAGTGCCATCTTATTGCCAGGATTAGTACACAGTTATCTTACCGTCCAAACTGAAGGAACTTATTAAGAACAGCAGCACAAACTATAGATAAAATGTTCCAGTGATGTTTATATAAAAATGCACTGTTCTGACTGCTTAAGGTTTGCTTGCCATATTCAGTTGTGCTCATAAACCTTTTTTAAAAAATATGGCTTCTTGAAGGGCTCGCAGATACTATAGAAAGGAGAAAGATATGACTTGCTCCTCCATCAGAAGCTGAAGTTGACACATTCAGAAGGACAAATGTGGTCATCACTTTCCACATTGCCTGCACCCACTTGGGCAAAGAGGAGGGTAAGGCAAATAGTTCTCATCAATTCTTCCCTTATCTTCTCTAGAAGTTCACATGTCTTGGCAAAGAAATAATACTTCCTTCTCAAAATCTTTTTTGAGGTAAGCCTTTCTCTACCACTTTCCTTATATGTTTTTGATGGGATGATTGCTATGAATAATCACTTCTCATTTGTTGGTTTTACACAAAACCTTTTTTAAAATCTCATTACTTAAAATTGGGCCTTGGCTCCATTCAAAAGAACAGCTTTTTCAAACCCACTTTGCAAGTGCTCGTGGACATGTGCAATCACATAAATACACATGTACATACACATAATATTTTGAAATAAATACAGTAAAAGTGCTTTAGTACTCTTCTAAATTAATATCAAGTCTGTAGCATATAATAATCATGTTAATAAGCACAGTGGAATAAATTTTGTGGCTTTAAACATGGCATATCCATAATATATTCCCAGAAGAGGCTCATGATTTCTCAGTTGAAATAGCAGTTTCTGAAGAATTTCAAAAGGTCAAAGAACTTTGCAATACTTGGTGGCATGGGAAAGCTGAGACAAAGTATTTTAGAACACACCTCAAACACATCTCCACGTCACTTTGATGATAGATAACAAGTCTGATAGAGTTTTAGTTTAGTGGATATAGGCTTTGTAATAGACTAGATAAATCAGATATAATTTCTTTGACAGTTAATCTGTCCCATCAATAATTTTCAGTTTGCCATCTATGTTTTGGGAAGGAATTATTCCAGAAACATTATTCTACTTGGAAAAATTATGTTCATTATCAGTGAATGATTATAAAATTCTGGGCATCCATCTGTAGCTGAAGGCCAATGTAATTAATACTGTTTTGCCATGTATATCAATGCTGTCTTGTTGGTACAGTATTTTGTCATAAATTATTTCTATTGTTGTTATTATTGCTATTTACCATAATAATTTAATGAATTAAGTGAAATCATCCATCATATAATACTCATAAAAACCTATAGATACATTTTACTTTCCATTCTACAATAAAAATATTAAAAATCCACATCACTGTGTAACAATATGGGAATATATATATGGCTTATTATTATACTTATTTAGGTTAGGAAATATGCCTGTACTCAATAAATAACTAGCATGGAAAACTCTGTATACATGCTTAAACAGATACTTGCAAAATGTATGAATACCATAGTAAGTGTCTGTCACTTTCATTATTAAAATCTAACATTCCTCTTGTTCTTTTATGAGATTTTCCATTGTGTCCTAAGACAAAACAAAACACTATTCCAAATATGTTGCAATTTCAAAACTTTAACTTTTCTTTGGGAATTAAGGGACCAGTTTAATATAATTTAGTTCATGACACTGACAGGACTAGAAAAATTGGTTATGAATATAGGTACAAAATGAAACATTCATTAGTAAAAATCACTTTAAAAATTGAAAGAGGAAAAAGTAGCTGATCAAAATTCCCAATGTTATTCAAAATATTAATGGTACACAGATTTAGAGAACATAGCCTAACAGATAAGATGTGCTGCTTATTCTAAAAACAGCTGTCTCCCATGCCCTCTCTTGGAATTTCTAGTATACAAACATCAAGGAATTGAGGAAGAACTCAAAGAGTGCTAGAAGGTGCACCAAGAAAATTTTCATTGTAGAAGCCCCAAGAATTAAAATCTTAAGAAAGAAGGTGCAATCCAATGCATTGAATGCCATTGAAAATTCAAATTAGATAAGAGCAAACATCAGACTCCAGAAATGACTTGAAGGAGGTCACTGGTTATCATGGCAGAAAAAAAAATCCAGAGTTATAAGGATGAAAGACTTAAAGGAGTGTACTTAGGAGAGAATAAGAGGTAAGGAAGTGCAGAAAAATTAACTATGGTTGCAGAGAAATGAGGATTTGTCATCAAGAAAATATTTTTTTCAAAGATGGAAAACACTATTGTATCCTGATGAGAAGGATTCAATAGAGGAAATACAGCTGATTTTGTGGTAGTGAAAATTTATTTCTACTTAGATGAAAATGCAAATATGCATTTCCTTTGATGAAATATGAAATAATTTCTACACCATAAAGGAAAATAAGACAAAGAGTATAAGTAAAGTATAGGTAGATTCATGAATGATGGTGGCAGGAAAATGATGGAGTCAATTTATATTTACACAATTTTTCAATAGAGCATGAAACAAGTCAGCAGCTGATTGGGATAGAGCAAGGGGATCTAACTTGATCCATCTGACTGACACCTTCTATTTTACAGAAAAGGAAAATGAGAACAAGGAAAGATAGAGAATTTTCCTGAGGTTTTGCAGTTATTAGTGGAAATAAGTATAAAATATCTTTTAGAGTTTTTACTTAACATTTTCAGCCTGCTGCAATTCTCTTTAACTTTTTTTAATCCCATTTAGATTTGATTTAGTACATTCAAAATTTGGCTATCATATCTTATATGGGAGATTCTAATCTCTGATAATTAAACATTGCTAAAAAGTATCCCCCATGCAAAGATTCACAGTCTTGTGGAAGAGATAGAAGCATAACCAGGCTAAAGAGCTGCAGTAGCAGAGCTATTTTTTTCAGAGTGTGATGGAAATACAAAGAATTTCTGAAGTGGGGAAGTCAGGGACAATTTTCTGGAGGATGTGGTATCTGATTGCTAAAGAAAACCATACCATGATCTTATACAGACTTGTTGTTGAGGGTTCCTTTTGCCCTTGTGATACCTCAAGAGAGAGCTGGCTATTGTGGTTTCCCAGAAAATTAACAGCACAAATACTATAGCCAGTCAAATATCTCATCTCAGTCTGCACACAATAGGTTTGTTCTATTCACAGTGATTTTTTAATAGATATGAAAACACCCACTCCTCAGAGTTTCAATCAGATATCTTTGACTGTTATCCTAGAATAATAGCAGGTAGCCTCTCCCCATCCCCCTCACCACCAGCAAATAAAAGTAATTTTGCTTAAATTAAGTGTGGCATTATAAACAGAAATAAAACAAAAAGCTGAGAAACTTAAAATAGAGTTCAAGAGTTGCATATACAGAAAAGCCCTTAAGCCCTTATGTCTCCCCTGAAACCCCAAAACTTGCTGTTATAAGTGAAACTTAAGCAGCCAACAAAATCATTCCATTGCTGAAAAAATGAAACATTTCTAACTCTTCCCCTTTATCTTTTTCCTCTATTTCCTTTTAAAAGTGCTTGCTGACAGCCCCAACTTGGGAAACAACTTAAGTTTCTACCTGAATCTTTGCACCCTGCATTGCAATTCTAAGATCTCAAATAAATGCTTTTGTGGCTTTACAGCTCAGTTCATTACTTCTCAGTTGTCAGTACAAATTGGTAGAATCGTTTCTCCAAAAAGTTTTAAAGAAATAAAAATGCTAATTTTTGAAAGTCATAAATAATTTTTTAAATCCATAATAAATTTCAAATGAGAAAAAGTTTGAGAAATTAGGGCATGTTTTATTGGAAAAAAAAGTATAAAACAGCATTTAGATTCCAATGGAGATTGAGTAAAAGGATAAGAGCCATGGTCATTATAAATGTTTAGTGTGACATGAATTTTTTAAATAAGATTTTGTTTCGCTACTCCCTACTATTAATATTAAAATGGAGAAAGTAGGAATATATATAACTGAAGAGTCATAGAACTCATGTAATATTGAATTTTTAAATATTCATTTAAAAATGAGAGTGAAAACATAGTTCTGAAAATCAAAATGAGAACATGCAGGATATAGTTGCAATTTATTAGGGAAAAAAAGCCACTCATTATTGGTGCATTTAAATAACAAGTCTATTGCTTCTGATTTATTAAGTGAAACAAATCTAAAAGTGTCAGTTAATTGATCTACTTTGTCCCCTCCCCCTAGGTACATGGGGAAACCTCAAGCTTTTGTGTTTCTTCATTAATGGCTCTATTTCCTCTTTTGCCTTTGGTTTGGATGTTATCTTTAAACTACATTTGCTTTTTTGGGAAAACTGACTATACTAGACATTGCAATGACTGGAAGAGATAAGGAATAAGAGAATGAATTGGTAACAGAAGAAATAAATAAGTAAGTAGAAATAAACAAACAAACAAAATAAATAAGTAGAAAGCCCCTGCATTTAGTATTAGATGATTCTTAAATGTGTATAACTACAAAATGTGGATTTGAAATCCATAGGATAGGGAGTGAGAACACAAAGAAAGCTGACAAAAATAAATTATTTTGTTTTATTAAATTTCAAGTTATTGATCAGAATGACCTTTCAAACAGTTGAATTCCTGATAAAGATCATGATAATGAGCCCATATCCAGAAAATTTTGACATAGTTGCAAAAAGTAATTCATTACACATTTAGGGGAAAGTTCACACTCTCTTACAAAGTGAAAATTTTCAAATAATTTCTGATAAATGCTAGTATTTTAGCATAAAGTTCTAAGGACCAATCATAAAACAACTGCAAAAAGCATAATTAATTATAAAGAGACAGGCCTGTCCAAATTAATGTACCATAGAGACTGTATAAATAAATACAAATCTCTATTTCCAAGAGAAAACAAGTGTAAGCTTTTACAACTGTTGGTAATACATGCCAATGGCTGACAATCCATAGTGTGAAATTACACACATGTGTTGATTCTAATCTAGAATGAAGGGTACTTTGAATGCTTGAAGGAAAAAAAAGAGACTTAGGAAAAATATATTATGATTTCTGATATATCCTTGCTTTATTTAGTCATCTTTAAGCTAACATATAAACAAAGTTGCCTTTTCAAATTACAAGTCAATGTACTGTCAATAAAAAGATGGATCATATATTATTCTAAATGTGAACTATTTTACTCTTAACCTGTGCCTCAAAAAGTCAAAATAACTAGAGATCCAGAGGAGGAAAATTGAAACACTCAAAGAAGCAGAGTAAGGTGTAGCTTCTTTATACCACACCAATCTGGTGATACAATCAGACTGCAAGAAAATGAGAATTTGTTATCCCCACCCTGAAATATACAATGGATTCTCTAAAATTTTAAATATTATTGATACCCTTCATTTAAAGGGTCTCTGCCAAGCCCTTTCTGTAAACTTTAAGTGATGGATAAATTACCTTAACGAGGTCTGTACTGCACCTTACACAGACTCTTAGTCTCCAAGACCAAACCTCCATAGAATCTAGGTGTGTCCCATGTGCAGGGCACTGAGAATGGCCTACTCTCATGACACAGCTTTGTTTTCAACTTTCCCCTTATCAGCCAACAGTGTTGTTTTTTTCTTTCTTCTTTTTTAGCATTTATTACTTTACTAGTTATGAGCAAGACATATTCAGTGATTGTGTTAAAAAGAAAACAGGGTGGGCCATGGTGGCTCAGCAGGTAAGAATGCTTGCCTGCCATGCCCGAGGACCCGGGTTCAATTCCCGGTGCCTACCCATGTAAAAAAAAGAAAAAAAGAAAAGAAATTGCATTTGTAAAATAATGGTCACCTCCCCATGAACATAATAGTTTTGTAAATTAAGAGTAAATAAGACTTTTAATCTTTTGACTAAATTCAGCATGCATTTGAATTTGGTGTAGTTCAAGTCATTTTTGCTAACATTATTTCCTGTTTTTATCTCAATTTACTTTTTAATGCAATTTTGTTGGGATATATTTGCACACTATATACTCCACCCAAAGTGTAGAATCAGTGGCTCACAGTATCATCATTTGTGCATTCATCACAAGAATCAATTTTAGAACATTTTATTACTCCAAAAAGAAAAGAAAAAGACAAAAGTAAACCCAAACATCCCATACCCCTTCTCTATCCCTATTATAATTATTATTATCTAATCTTTATTTTATTACTCATCTACCCATAGACTGGAAAGGGAATGTCAGTCACAAGGTTTTCACAATCACACAGTAACACAATAAAAACTATGTAGATATACAATCATTAGCAAAGGTCAAGGCTACTGGATTATAGTTCAACAATTTCAGGTACTTCCTTCTGGCTATTCTAACATGCTAGGAAATAAAAAGAAACATCTATATAATGAGATAGTAATGGTGATCATTTGTTAAATACTAATTTATCATCTACACATCCTCTCTCTCATTTGGTTATTATCTCAATCTTCAGGGATATCTGGGCAATGACCAATTTAGTTTAACTTCTTCATTCTGGAAAGGGGTGTTGACCTTAAATGGTTGAGGAATAAAACTGGTTGATCTTGGAGAGACTGGTACCCCTGGTTTTCAGGGTTTTTCTGTCATAGGAACAATCTGAAGGGCTTAACTTCTGAAAAAATAAGCTTACCAAGAAAAAACTTCTATAGAGGCTTGGGTATAGCCCAGGATATTCTTTTGTACTTTCAGAAATACTTTTGGTTGGGGCTTGGAATACTGTGGCAGTTTATAATATCTGGCTGAAGCTTGCAGAAGAGTAAAATTTCCAGATTAACTTCTTGACTGTGTTTGAAATCTCTTAGCCATAGAAACTTCACTTTGTTTCATTTCTCTTCCTCTTTTTGGTTAAAAGCCATTGTCATTCCCATAATGCCAAAGCCAGTCTTATCCCTGGGAATCATGTCTTATATTTCCAGGAAGACTTACATTGCTGGGAGTCATGTCCCACCTAGGGTTGTAAGTTTATTTGCAGAGTTGGCTTAGAGAGAGAGGCTGCATCTAAGCAACAAAAGAGTTTTTCTGAGGGTGACTCATAGACATAATTATAAGTAAGCTTAGCTTTCTCATTGCAGAAATAAGTTTCATAAGGACAAGCCTCAAGATTGAAGGCTTGGTTTATTAAATTGGGAGACCATAAAGCTTGAGAGAATATCAGGAATTCCCCAGGGGGGGGAGAAGTTTAATAGTTCCACCTTTTTCCATGGTCCTTCAATGGGACTTTGCAAATACTTTTATATTTTCTGCCCAAAATACCATGGAATTATCAGGGTATTACATAATTTATGCAGAATAATAAGGTCTTATTACCTATTTTAGAGATAATCATGTTGTTTGAATGAACTGACCCCACAGGTTAAATTAGCATGCTAGTGTGCTACAGAAGAGTTAAATTTTGGACCAAATAAGGATCTCTTCCTTTGCTCTCACACAGAAGTTGAAGTTTTAAAATATGGACAATATCATATGATGTGTGCCAGTTTGAAAGGATTTATGTACCCTAGAAAAGCCATTTTTTAAGCCTAATCAATCTTGTGGGAGCAACGGTTTCTTCTAATCCCTATTCAGTACTATACATTGGAACCTTGATTAGGTTATCTCCATGGAGATGTGACTTGATCAATTGTGGGAATTAAACCTGATTAGATGGAGCTATGTCTCCACCCATTCTATGTGGGTCTTGACTAGTTTACTGGAATCCTATAAAAGAAGAAGTATTTTGGAGAATGCCTCAGAATCACAAAACAGAGAGTCCACTAGCCAGCAACTTTTGGAGATGAAGAAGGAAACACCTCCATGGGAGCTTCCTGAAACAAGAGGCTTGGAGAGAAAGCCAGCAGATGCTGCCATGTTTGCCATTTGCCCTTCCAGCTGAGAGAAAAACACTGAGCATCACTGGCCTTTTTGAACCAAGCTACCAAATTAGAACACCATGCATTCCGATTTACCTTATTCCTAACCAGGTCCATTTCATTCATATCTCTAATTGGAGTCTGATCTCTTTTTCATCTTCTTCAACAGTTGCTGTATGGAGTAATACTGACTTTCAGAGACATAGAGCTCTAACTCTGAGTCTCAGGTGTCACACAGATACCTTAAGTTCCAGGAAACTCCCGAGTTATACACAAAAACCACAGCAAATTCAGAATTAGTTTAATAGTTAAAACTTAGGACTAGATGTGACTGCTGTAGGACCTTAGGGTTTAGAAACCTTTACAATGAGACTTACTGATCATTCTGTACTCATTAATCATTGATTACCCAGTCTCTGCTCATTTTCTCTCCCCTGGTAATCTATGCTTTCAAATCCAATTCTCAGAATTTGCTCCTTATATTAGTTTATATAAGTGAGACACCATATAATATTTGTCCTTTTTTTTCTGGTTTATTTCACTCAACAAATGGTCCTTAAGTTTCATTCGCTTAGTTGCAAGCCTCACAAATTCATTCCTTCCTACAGCCACTTAATATTTCATTGTATATACATATCACAGTTCACCCTTCTATTCATCAATCAATATACTCCTAGGCCACCTCCATCCACCACAAATCATGAATAATGCCATCCTAAGCACCTGTGTGCAAGTGTCTATTCATGTCCCCACTTTCAGTTCTTTCATGTATATGTCTAGTAATGGGATTGCAGAAATATATGACAACCCCATACTTAGACTCCTGTGGAACAACCACACTCCCTTCTGTAGGAGCTGCATCATTCTACTTCCCTGCCAAAAGTTAATAGGTACATCTCTCTCTCCACATCTTCTCTGGCACTTGTTTCTTTCCTTCTTTTCTTTTTTCTTTCTTTCTTTCTTTCCTTCTTTCTTTCTTTTTCTTTCTTTCCTTCTTTCCTTCCTTCCTTCCTTCTTTCCTTCCTTCCTTCCTTCCTTCCTTCCTTCTTTCTTTCTTTCCTTCTTTCTTCTTTCTTTCTACAGTTTTATTCACACACTGTAGAGTCCATCCAGAGTGTACAATTAATGGCTCCTGGTATAATCATATAGTTATGCATTCATCACCACAATCCATAGGAGAACATTTCAATTTCTTCCACAAAGAAAGGAGTGGGGGAAAGGAGAAACAACAGCAACAAGGATCCCATACTGCCCCCTTTATCACTCCTATGACACTTAGCTCTGAAACATTGCCTTTGTTAAAATTAATGAAAAAACATTACAATGATGCTGCTAACTATAGACCCTATTTTGCATTAATTGTATTTTTTCCATGTAGCATCTTTTTGGGTTTGTTAATGCTGCCTGAATGCAATATACCAGAAATGGATCAGTTTTCATAAAGGGAATTAATCAAGTTGCAAGTTCACAGTTCTGATGCCATAAAACATGTCCAAACTAAGTCATCAAGAGTAAGAGACCTTGACCCAAGAAAGGCCAATGATGCTTAGGATTTCTCTGTCAGCTGGGGAGGCACATGGTGATGCCTGTTAGTTTTCTCTCCTGCTTATCCTTTCAAAATCACTTCCATGGGGGCAATTTCCTTCTGCATCTCCAAAGATTTCTCTCTGTGTTGACTTCAAAGTTTTTTTCAAAATGGTCCCCTCTTAAAGGACTCCAGTAAGCATCACCACCTTGAATAGGTGAAGGCAAGACACCTCTCCATGGAAACCACCCACCCACAATTGGATGGGTCACAGCTCCATGAAAAACAAAATGATCCTATCCTGCAATATTGAAACAGAATTCAATAACATGACTTTTCTATGGTACGTACCAGCATCAAAGCAGCACACCATCCCATTTCTAACATCTTACAGTGGTGATATTCATTTGTTCTCCCTCACGTTAAAACTTTCTTCTATTTATACATTTAATCAATTGTCCACTCTAGGTTATACTAAGTTATACAGACCCAGTTTTTATCTTCTATCTTTCCTTCTGGTGCCATACATGGTCCTAGCCTTCCTCTCTCATCTATACTTGCCCCCTGCTTTTTCATTATGCTTATAATAGTGTACTACCATCACACAGTATTATGCTTCCATTTCTCAATCTTTATATTCAGTCCTGTTGAACATTCTATCCTCGTTCAGCCTCAAATGCCAATGTCTTGCCTGTTTTGATCTCTTGATAACCTGTGTTCTACAGTTTAATGTTCAGATTTTGCTTATTATACTTAGTTCATATTAGTGAAACCATAGATATTGTCCTTTTGTTTCTGGCTGATTTCACTCAACATAATATCCTCAAGATTAATCTACATTTTGCATGCATAATGGCTTTATTCTTACAGCTGAGTAATGTTCCATTATATACACACAACACATACCACAATCTGTTTATCCATTCATCTGCTAATGGACATTTGGGCTGTTTCCATCTCTTAACATTTATGAATAATGCTGCCATAAACAAAGGATTGCAAATGTCCATTCATGTCCCTGCTTTCAGTTCTTCCAAGTATACACCTAGTAATGGTATTTCTGAATCATAAGGCAATTCTATACTTAGCTTCCTGAGGAACTACTACACTGCTTTCCAGAGTGGCTGTAAAATTGTACACTCCCACCAACAGTGAATAAGTGTACCTATTTCTCTACATCCTCTCTGCACTGTAGATTTCTGGTTTTTTGATAATGGCCATTGTAGAAGGTGTGAGATGATGTCTCATTGTACTTTTTTTCCTCATTGTGGTTTTGATTTGCATTTCTCTAATAGCTAGTAAATTTGAGCATCTTTTCAATTACTTTTGGGTCATTTCTGTTTCCTCATTGGAAAAGTATCTATCCATGTCTCTTACCCATTTTTAAATTCAGTTGTTTGTCTTTTTTGTTGTTGATTGTAGGATCTCCTTAAATATTTTGGTTTTTAAACCCTTATCCAATATATGGCTTTCAAATATTATCTCCCACTATGTACACCTTTGGGAGACAATCGCCTTTTTACTTTCCTGAGAAATCCTTTTATGGGCAAAAGTATCCAATTTTGAGGTGATCCCATTTATCTATTTCTTCTTTCATTACTTGTACTTTTGGATTAAGATCTAAGAAACCACCTCCTGGTACAAGATCTTTAAGATATTTCCCCACATTTTATTCTAAAAATTGTATGTTCTTAGTTCTAATATTTGTATTTTCAATCCATTCTGAGTTCATTTTGGTATAAGGTGTGAAATAGGAGTCCTCCTTCATTCTTTTGGATACTGATATCCAGTTCTTCAAGCATCATTTTTTGAAGACTCAGCTGTTGCAGTTGAGTCAACTTCATGGCCTTATCAAAAATAAATTTTCTGTACATAAGAAGGTCTGTTTCTGGATACTCAGTTTGATTCTGTTGGTCAGTATATCACTCTTTGTGCCAGTACCATGCTATTTGACCACTGTAGATTTGTAGTATTCTTTAAAGTCAGGTAGTATGAGACCACCAACATCACTTTTCTTCCTCAAGATATTTTTACATTTTCAGGGCACTCTCCTCTTCCAAATACATTTGATTATTGGTTTTTCTATTCCTGAAAAGTAAGTTGTTGGGATTTTATTTTATTTTTTGCATGAGCAGGCACCAGGAATTGAACCCAAGTCTTTGGCATGGTAGGTAAGAACTCTGCCTGCTGAGGCACCATGGCCTGAACAGTTGTTGGGATTTTAATTGGTATTGCATTGAATCTATAAATCAATATGGGTAGAATTGACATTTTAACTATATTTAATCTTCTAATCCATGGGGATGGTATGTCCTTCCATTTATTTAGGTCTTACTTACTTCTTTTAGCAAAGTTTTGTCATTTTCTGTGTATAGGTCTTTTATGTCTTTCATTAAATTAATTTCCAAATATTTTATTCTTTTGTATGCTATTTAAGTTCCTATTTTTCCTAGAAAAACTGGTCATGGCTGTCAGTCCAGACCACATTGTGTCATAGAATGTGAAGAAAACTGTTGGTTCTCTTATTTCAAACTTCAGATGTCTTACAATCAAGGAAATACCTGTCTCTAATTCTTTGACTCAGAAATTCCTAACACCAATTTTATCCTGAAGTGAGCTTCTTCCTTTGATTTACAGATAAAAATTTCCTTTGACACCATTCCTAATCTATTAAATAGTAGTTTACTTCTTTTAAGAGGAATTGTTTTGGCAAAATATTTGGACATGGAAAGTCTATCATCTTAAGGAGAAAAGATATGATCTATGAAATCTCAGGAAAGTAGCCAGTTGGTGCATGTATGAAGATGATAGATAGTGACTAACATTACAAAGAAATTTCCTCAAGCAAAAATCATCAAAATGCCAATAAATTTTTTGGGATATAGCATGTCTTGGGTACAAAACAAAGATTAAGCAAGTTACAAAGGAAAATAATTAAACTAAAAGCAATAATGGGGGAACAATGGACAAGTTTTGCAGCATTAAATGAAAGGATATAGTAGTGAGAACTGTAAGAGAATTTCATTAACCCCTTAAATAAAGCAACTAAGGAATAATAAACAAAATTTAGGAAAGTATTGAAATATATTCTCATAAGTATAAAAAAGGCTAGCACATTTATTCAAAAAGAGAAACTGGAAGTTTTAAATTGTAAAATGCAATTACTGTTAAAGAATAAAATAGAATATTATTAGATGTAGTGAAATAACAGAATCAAGTAACATTTTGAGAACACTGAATCAAGTAAGAGAAGATATTGGAGCAACTTAGCTGAAACTTACTTTGAATGACTAATAGATGAAAGGATCATAATAGGAAATTATAGGTTTACAGATTAAACCAAAGATATTGAAGTTTGTCAAAAATAACTGGAACAGAGTGCAGAATCAATAATTTAATAAATGGCAGACACATTTTTAAAAATAATCAAAGATCTGAAAATGCAACTTAAATACAGCTTATTATGTCCCTATTTAAACACAAAAGAAAATAAAAGAAATCAACAAGACTGCATCATTTTACAGAACTTTTTAAGAATTCAAAACAATTCTATATACAAACCTAGAAGAATATGTGGCTTACATTTGAAAAAATACAGCAAAAGTTAGTTTTTTTCAGTAAAACAATAAAACCCTGGAAACACTGGACCAACAAGACCAACAGTCTTAGATAAAAACAAAAAAGGAGGTTCCTTTTAGCAGGCTTATTCAGTGACAAGGTTATTTTATTTGAGAAGGAAAAGAAAAACCTGTATAGATTTTTAAATGTCTTGGGTATTTTAAACAAGCTCTTATCACTTGGTTGAATGTATACTTCAAACAGGATTAATTTTAAAAAGAGTTACCCAGAAGGGGATTCTGTTAATTATAATAAAGAATGATCTATAGTGAAAAATGCATGAATCAGGAAACAAAAAATTTGAGTTAATAAATGTAAAAATATGTACGATTATTTTAAAGGTTAAAAAAATAAAGAATGGATGACACATTCCTTTCTGGAGTTCACTCCTGGAGCCCTTTCAAGTAGTTCTGTCACAGGAAGTGGCTCGTTCCAGTTGACTGTGATAGGTTGTGATGCTAGACACATGTGGTGACAAGGAGGCAGACAGATCCAACTAATATGAACAGCCTCCAATGACAAGCTGTCAGGGAGATGCTGCTATCTGAATATCAGTGAGACAAAGTGTCACATGCTATCTATTATGGTTGCTAGCACAAGGTGCTGCCCTGAGATTAATAGTCCCTTAGGCCCACTGTCCATTCATGTCCATTTTCATGGAAATCAAAAGGAAATTTAAGACAGCTTTGGTTCTAGAAATTATACCACAGGTGAAAGAGTATAGATAGTTGGTTTTCATTACTCATATTAGCTGTGTTGGATAAAATCATTGTAAATACTGAATTAGCTAATGCTTAACCACTGCTCCTAGAGGAAATCCAGAGTCAGGTTCCTGTGAGCCTCTGGTTAGAACTGATCAATATATCAACTTTTTACTCGTATTTTTTTTTTTTTTTTTTTTTTTTTTAAAGAGAGAGGGAGGAAAGGAAGGAAAGACAGAGAAGGAAGGAAGGATGGAAGGAAGGAAGGGAGGAAGAAAGGGAAACATTTTTAAACATTTTCTTGTTTTATTATATTTTGTTTGTTTGTTTGTTTTTTACATGGGCTGGGGCCGGGAATCGAACCGGGGTCCTCCGGCACGGCAGGCAAGCACTCCCGCCCGCTGAGCCACCGCGGCCCGCCCCTTTTACTCGTATTTTAATTAGAGAAATTGGAGATTTGAATAAATGCCACGTGAAAAATGCAGCATTCCCCTGTAGCTTTCTATTGTCAACACTTTGCATTGATGTTTTACATTGTTTCAATTGATAAAGAATATTCAAATAGTACTATTAACTGTCATCCACAGTTTATATTAGGTGTATTTTTCTCATGTAGCACCCTATTATTAACACTTTGTTCTTGCGTCATGCATTTGTTATAATTCTTGAAAGAGCATTCTTATATTTTTACTATTAACCCCAGTCCATTGTCCACAACAGGGTTCATTAGGCTATACAGTCCCATGCTTTACCTTCTAACATATGTTCTAGTAGCATGCACAACCCCAAATTTCCCCTTTCAACGGTATTCACATACATGGTTCAGCACTGCTAATTATGCTCACAATAATGGGCTACCATCACTATTGTCCACTTCCAAACCTTTACATTCAACCTAAACAGAAGTTCTGTATGAATTAAGCATCAGCTTCTCACCATTCACTGTACCAATCTATCTCCTGGTAACCTATATTCTAGATTCTGACTCTGTGAGTTTGCTTGTTATAATTCATTCATATCAGTGAGATCATACAATATTTTTCCTTTTGTGTCTGTTTTATTTCATTCAACATAAGGTTCTCAGGGTTTATACATGTTGTCACATGTATCAGAACTTCATTAGCTTACAGAAACCACATTCTCTTTAACCATTCATTGGCTGATGAATACTTGGGTTGCTTCCATTTTTGGCAAATGTGAATTATACCATTATGAGCATCAATGTGAAAGTATCTATTTGAGTCCTTGCTTTCAATTTTCTGGGTATGTATCTGGTGGTGGGATTGCCAGGTCATGTGGTAATTCTATACTTAGCTTCCTGAGGAACTGCCAAGCTGTCTTCCACAGTGGCTGAAACATTTTATATTCCCATCAGCAAGAAATTAATATTTCAATTTTACCACTATTTTTTTGTTTTTAATAGTAGCTATTCTAGTGAGTATGAAATGATATCGCATTGTGGTCTTAATTTGCATTTCCCTAATAGGTAGTGATGTTGAGCAACTTTTATTATGTTTTTAGTCATTTGTATATCCTCTGTGCTGTTTTGAAATTGTTGTGTTCCCAGGAAAGGCATATGTTTTAACCTTGTTTCAGTATTTCTGGGTGGGATCTTTGGATTAAGTTGTTTCCATAGAGCTGTGACCCATCCAGTTGTGTGTGACCTTTTGATCAGGTGGTTTCCATTGAGATGCATCTCCACCCATTCAAGGTGGGGTTGCTTACTGGAGTCCTATAAGAGGGAACCATTATTGGAAAAAGCTTTAGAGCCCACACAGCCAGAGACCTATGGAGATGAAGAAAGCAAATGCCCCCAGCGAAGCTGTTTGAAATGATGGTTTCTCAGCAGATGCCAGCCATGCACGTTCCCAAATGACAGAGGTGTTCTGGACCCATTGGCCTTTCTTTGGAGTTAAGGTATCTTTCCCTAGATGCCTTAGACTGAACATTTCTATGGCCTTAGTACTGTAAACTTGCAACTTAATTCTCTTTTTAAAAGCCATTCCATTTCTGGTATATTGCATTCCGGCAGCTTTAGCAAACTAATATATCTTCTTTGGAGGAATATCTATTCATCTTTTGCCCATTAAAAAAAAGTTTCATTCACATACTAAACAATCCATCCAAAGTGCTCAATTTTTAAATTGGGTTGTTTGTCTATTTACCAATGAGTTGCAAGATTTCTCTTTATACTCTGGGTATGAAACCCTTATTGGATATACAGTTTCCAAATATTTTCTCCCATTAGGTAGGCTGCATTTTCATGTTCATGGCAGTCCTTCAAAGCACAAAAGTTTTCAAATTTGAAGAGGACAAATTTATCTATTTTTGTCTTTCATGGTTTGTGCTTTGGGTATAAGATCTAAGAAACCAGATCTTGCATAACACATGATCCTGAAGATGTTTCCCTACATTTTCTTCTCAGATTTTTTTAGCCTTGGTTCTTGTATTTAGGTAAATGATCCATTTTGAGTTAATTTTTATATATGGTTTGAGATATGGCATCCTCTTTCATTCTTTTGCATATGGATAATTAATTTTCCCAGCACTACCTGTTGAAGAAACTACTCTTTCACAACTGCATGGGTTTGGGAGCCTTGACAAAAATAAATCAGCTATGTGTGTAAAGTTCTATTTCTGAACTCTCAGTTAGATTCCATTGGTCAATATTCCTTATTCTAGTACTATATTGTTTTGACCACTATAGCTTGTAATATGCTTTGAAGTCAGGAAGTGTGAATCCTCCAATATTTTTTCTTTTTTCAAGATTTTTTTGACTATTCAGGGACCCTTATCCTTCCAAATAAATTTGATGATTGCCTTTTTTATATCTGCAAAGAAGGCTGTTGGAATATTGTTTGAGATTGTATTCAACAGATAGAGAAAATAATAGGAAAAAAATTGAATCATGTCTCTGGGACTTGAGTAACAGCACCCAGTATACAAACACACTCATCATGAGTGGTCCAGAAGGAGAAGAGAAGGGAAAAGAGGCAGAAAGAATCATTCCATTTAACCCCACTTTTACTTTCATCCTGTGAGGCTTTTTTGCCTCCAGTTCTTCAATTCAGAAAGATAGATCACTTTAGAAAACGTTGATTTTATCTTTTGGTGGTCCAGTCAGCTGAAACTGGATACTGCAAGCATTTCTATTGCACTCTCTGGAGGCCTTTTTGTATGCAGCACTCCTCAGGGGCTTGTGTTTCATCCTGAATCTCTACAGACTTAGGTTCCTGTGCCTTAATGTGCCAGGTGTTCTACAGTGTCTGCAGTAGGAGGGGCCAGGGCCATGCTGTCTCTGTGTAGTTTCCAAACCTTGTGGGACTAAGTGATGGGGAGGGGAATGGGAACTGCCAGCACTCTGGAATGGAATTTTCCTGTCTGATATATTTCTGTTTCTTCCATTCAACATTTGTGGAGTCCTTCTCCAGTTTCTGCTTTCTTCTAGAGTTCTAAGCAAGTGACATGTCCTATTATTCACTAAATCTCTGGGGAGGCTTTTTTAGGGGATATCTTATATCACCATGTTGATAATGGCACCTTATAGGCCAGGGAATACTGTTTCCTCTCCCATACATGCACAATCTTGTTTTATGTATGTTTGTATGTAAAGATACCTTACTTAATATACTTTGTTGAATCATTAACATTGAACTGATGATAGCACTGTAACTCATTTCTGAAGAAAAAAAGCTTATTGTTCCAGTTTGCTAATACTGCTGGAATACAAAATACCAGAAATGGATCTTTTATAAAGGGGATTTACTAAGTTATAAGTTCACAGTTCCAAAGCCACAAGGATGTCCAAAGTAAGGCATCCAGAAAAAGACACCTTGGCTCCAAAGAAAAGGGTGAATGGCATCCCAGTTTCCTCTATCACATGGGAAGGCATGTGGCCGGTGTCTTCTGGTCCTTTCTTAGCTTCTCTGGAGCAAACACTGGATTTCTTCTCTTAGTTTCCCTTGGCTCTCTCCAGCTTCTGGTTTTTCAGTACCATGGATCCTTGCTCAGAGTCTCATGCGAAGGCACATGGTGATGTCTATTGGAGCAAACACTGGATTTCTTCTCTTAGCTTCCATTGGCTCTCTCCAGCTTCTGGCTTTTCAGTACTGTGGATCCTTGCTCAGCATCTCATGGGAAGGCACATGGTGATGTCTACTGGGCTCTGCATCTCCAAATGTCTGTGTCTAGGCTTTCTCTATATTTGGCCATCCAAGAAGCTCTGTCTGCACTCCAAGTGTCTCCAAGTGTCTGGATCTATGTTGGCTCTGAGTTCTTCCCCTATCTGTGAGTTCTCTTAAAGACTTCAGTAAACTAATTAAGATCTACCTGGAGTGGGTAGAGTCACATCTCCATCTATTCAAAATGTCCAGCCCACAATTGGGTGGTGACATATCTCCATGGAAACAACCTAATCAAGGTGCCCCACCCTTTAATACTGAATGAGAATTAAATGAACATGGCTGACCCCACAAGATTGGATCAGGATCAAAAGAACATTGCTTTTCTGGGGTACACAACAGTTTCAAACCAGAACACTTATCAAACACATATTTTTTCTGTAATATGCATGCATTAGGCAGGGTTCTTCAGAGAAACATGACCGTTGGGATAGGCAAATCCAAATTCCATGGTGCAGGTTGCAAGTTTGGATCTTAATGGTGATATTTAATTCTGCAGAAGGCACAAATTGGGGACCTAAAAACTTTCATATCCTTCATGTGACACTTGAAGAATTTAAAAGAAGGAATTTAAAGCCATGAATGCATTCTTTATGTTAACATATTAAAGAGAAACCAGCCAACATCATTATATGTTTTAACTCTATAATACTCTGTTAAGGTATTAAATACACTATTACCCAGAATCTTGCCTTTTATATGCATTTGAAGAACAGCATCCAATGGTGATATGTTGCATATTTCTATTGCCAATTCATGCCATGGATCATGAGTGCCTTTTTAATCATTGAAAATAGAGACATTAGTGCATTTTAAGCTAATCAAATTAATGTGCCAATTCCCAAAAACCCAGAACTAACTCAGAAACCTTTCCTTAAGGTTCTGTTTCTCAAAAACCACTCTTAGTACCAAATCTGAATCAGTCAGGGTTCTCCACAGAAACAGAACCAGCAGTTAATATATGTAACTATTAAAAGATGTATTATAGGAATTGGCTCACATTGTATCTGGATTTTAGTTTCCAGGTTCTTGCTCATGCCATGAGAAAGAATTCAAGGGCACAGCACTAAGAATAAGCAGACAGATTTATTTCTCAGAGAACTGAAGATGGAGAGAGAGAGGGAGAGAAAGAGAAAATGGGGGCCTTGATTTGGCTTTCACTCCCCCAGACCAGAGTTCCCAGATTCTTAGAGACAAACAAGCTAGTGAGTGGGACAGTCTCAAAGAGCCAAGGAGAGAGAGAGAAAGAAAAAGAGAGTTACCCAAGGACATAGGAGAGGATAGCAACAAGCCATGTGAGAAGAAAAAGTGAAAGCACACTGCTAAGCTTCCTGGTTACTAGTCATGATTTAATAGTCCAGAAGTGTCTCTTGGCTGGCTTGCTAAAAAGATGTTACAGGGGCTCTGCCAGCACCAGTGCAGAGCCCCTTTTCAGGTTTAGAGTTTTGCTGATCAGAAGGAATTCAAGGATGCAAAAATATAGGGAAGGGCAAACAGCAAGATTTATTAAAGTGAAAGTACATGTTAAGGGAGTTGATGCAGCTGTAACATGATAGTGGGCATTGGCCAGTCCTAATTCCATAAGGTAGGCCACAGGTTGGGAATTTGATGGTGATGTAATCCCACAGAAGAAGCCACAGTTGGGAACTCTGATGAAAGTGATGATGAATTCCCCCAAAGAAGTTGGCTGACTGAAATAGAGATAGAAATTCTTCCTTCTGATTTGCTGAAATCATCAGTTCTTCATTTAAAGTCACCAACCGATTGGATGAGAATTCTTTCATTGCTGAAAGTCATTTCATTGATTGTAGATGTAATCAGTGATAATTGCAATCAACTGACTAATGATTTCATTCAATGAAATGCCCTCATAGTAACAACAGACTAATGTTTCCTTTACCAAATAACTGAACACCATTACCTGACCAAGTTGACACATGAAATTAACCATAACAGCATATTACAGCTATTTGGCACTTGGTAACAGTATACAGCACTTCAGCACTTCACTTGTGGGGCTATTTTAAACAGGAAAATCACCAATTAAAAGCACAGAAATAAAAAAAAAAGCAATTAAAGGCACTAAATATACTGTGAAAAGGACAGCTATTTACAGTTTGAGAGTTGAAAGAAGATAGAGCAACCTGTTTAATCTTAGCTGAGAATGTGCATGTTGATTTTGAGCCAAAAAAATGTTTTTGCTGCTCTGCATATGGCTGCAAATACTCAGAAAACTGTTGTAAGTATTGATTTTGGCATTAACAAATAAATGTTAGAGAGTTACTGAATTTGCAAATAATGAGGATCTTATATGTGTTGAGAGGAGAATGTGCAGATGGGAAAATATTACCATTTTCACCATTGTCTGTTGCTGATTGGAAGGGGCATATAAATCACTTATGGTCCTTCAATCTAATATCCCTCAATCAGCAGACATAGTGATTTTTATGTTTCATTCCTCTCTGATTATGCCTAAAAATATCTTAATTTCTACCAAAAATCCTATAATTATCAGTAAACTATGATGAGTATTACCACATGCTTCAATTCACTGTATTATTCTACAATAAGAAACATCTTTCAAAACTAGGATAGGATATTTAATCAAATATGCCTTGATGAAAAGGAATACACGAACCTCCTCCTTTTGTGCTTTGTCTCTAATTATTTATTTTTAAGCTCTAGTGCTCTACGTAATTTTCAGCTATCTAGAAATTTCTCTCCCCTGCCTTCAGCATAGCTGCCTTTTCCAGTACGTTCCTACTTTGGAGATCCTTTTCCCATGGAACTGCCTCTGATCTCTCTGTGCTATTTCCCCCTTACTCTACCCATCGACAGGCACAGTCATTGCATTGTGTTATTTATTTTTCCCAAAACTTCTTAATATTACCTGAGATTATTTTATCTAAGTAGTTGCATTGGTTTGGAGTTGTATATGCTGAAGAAAAAAACATGTTCTTAAACTTAAATCTATTCCTGAGCATGTGAACCCATTGTAAGTAGGATGTTTTGATGAAGTTGCTTCACTGAAGGTATGGCCCAATTCAAACAGGATGGATCTTGAGCCAATTACTGGAGTCCTTTATAAGCAGAATGAAAGTCACACACAAAGAGAGAAAACCACAGGAGGGAATAGCCAGAAGGCCAGAAGCTGACCATCAACTGAACCCTGGGGAGAAGGGAGAGAGGAGGAGAGGTTGCTATGTGCATTGCCATGTGACAGAGAGCTCAGGAACAAGGATGACCGATAGCCAGCCCCAGAAAGGCAGACTGAGAAGAGTATTGCCTTGATAACACCTTGATTTGGACTTTTTCCTGCTCTCAAAACCTTGAGACCTATAGTTTAAGCCAACCTATTGCAGGGTATTTGCTTAAGCAGTCAAAGAAACCCCAAACATAAGCTATTTATTTAATTACTTGCCTATTTTCTTTTCTATCTTTCCCATTAGTATGTAAATTCTATGAAAACAGCTTTTTTTTTTATAAAAATTTTCTCATTACTGTGCTCACTCCAGTAATGTGTCATATGTTAAATGCTCAGTAAATTATTTTTGAAGAATTACTCTTAACTTTCATTTTTTCACTGGTAACACTTAACCTAAGGAAACTGGGATCATTATATGTATACTATCATATGGACATCTTTTGATGGCCAAAAAAAACATATTTGATGGACTTACCTTATGAATAATTAAATCAGCACTAATTGTACAGCAAAGTGAAGTTGATGGTTTTTATAATTAAGGATAAATTTACATCATGAATATCTTGTAATGCTCCTGCATACCATTTGAGGATTATAGAAGATTCATTTTCTTTTCATTTATTGAATTTATCATTTATTAGGTTAAATAGATTATTTTTCTGGTTCCACTTGATTTACCATTACATATCGAAAATAACTGTAAAAAAGTAAACCATTTCACCAGAAATCAAGCTTATGAACATTTTTTAGTAGCTCAATTTTTCTGTTCTACCTGAAAAAATATAAAAGGAGTTCTTGCTATGTCATTTTTTACAAGTAGTAGACTCTCAATTTTGATATCAAAGAATTACTTTTGTCATTATATTCTTTTGTAATAATTGGGCAGAAATAAGTATATAATTACAAAATCTACAAAAATATTAAGTATATTACAACTCTCTTCTAATGTTCTGGGTCATACATATTCATTTGAAAATATGTTTGGACAACACTACACTTGACTTGTAGCTATACATACAACTGGGAGCTAATAGAGAACTGCAAACTTTCTTCCTGTGATAATATGTTAACAATAATGTTATTGAGATTCTACCAAATGATGTATTCTAGGTATTGTTAGTAACGTTGTAGTAGAAAGCATAACATTGATTAAACCTGGAGTCTCCTTGCTAACTGGAGAATTAGCAAGGGGAACTCTCCCCACACAAATTTGGCACATAGATTATACTGAAACTTTCTGTTGCAATAGAGGATGTCAATATATTTTTACCTGGGTAGTTACCTACTCAGGATTGCTTCTCACCTGTGCATATCAATGTGCCACTCAGAAAAATTCATGTAGAATTCAGACATCATTACCTTATATTGCAGGATTCACACACAAATCCAAAGTGTCAAAGGATCTCATTTAAAGGAAGGGAGATAGATAACTACTGCCATCAAAATAATATAGAATAGGGTTGGGCAATGGTGGCTCAGTGGCAGAATTCTTTTTTTTATAATTTATTTTTTTTGAATACAAAAAAACACTAAATAAATGCAAACATTCCTATTTTGACCATTCCGTTCTACATATATTATCAGTAATTCACAATATCATCACATAGTTGCATATTTATCATCACGATCATTTCTTGGAACATTTGCATCTATTCAGAAAAAGAAATCAAATGAAAACAGAAAAAAATTTATACATACCATACCCCTTATCCCCCCCTTTTATTGATCACTAGGATTTCAAATAAATTTATTTTAACATTTGTTTCCCCTATTATTTTTATTCCATATGTTCTACTCATCTGTTGACAAGGTAGATAAAATGAGCATCAGACACAAGGTTTTCACAATCACACAGTCACATTGTGAAAGCTATATCATTATACAATCATCTTCAAGAAACATGGCTACTGGAACACAACTCTACATTTTCAGGCAGCTCCCTCCAGCCTCTCCATTACATCTTGGATAACAAGGTGATATCTACTTAATGCGTGAGAATAATCTCCAGGATAACCTTTCAACTCTGGAATCTCTCAGCTATTGACACTTTGTCTCATTTCACTCTTCCCCCTTTTGGTCCAGAAGGTTTTCTCAATCCCTTGCTGCTGAGTCTCAGCTCATTCTAGGGTTTCTCTCAATCCCTTGATGCTGAGCCTCAGCTCATCTTAGGATTTCTGTCCCATGTTGCCAGGAAGTTCCACAACCCTGGGTGTCATGTCCCATGTACATAGGGGGAGGGTAGTGAGTTTACTTGTGTTGGCTGGAGAGAGGGGCCACATCTGAGCAACAAAAGAGGTTCTCTTGAGGGTGACTCTTATGCCTAATTTTAAGTAGGCTTGACCTATCCTTTGTGCGATTAAATTTCATATGAACAAACCCCAAGATTGGGGGCTCAGCCTATAGCTTTGGTTGTCCACACTGCTTGTGAGAATATCAAGAATTCGACTTGGGGAAGTTGAATTTTCCCCCATTCTCACCATTCCCTGAAGGGGACTTTACAAATATTTTCTTTTACTCACTGATCAAATCACTCTGGGATTTATCAGGGCATCAATCTGGACAAACCAACAAAATCTCATGTCCTACTCAAGGTTCCATGTACTTACAGTTTTGAATTAAGCTGTCTACATAAGTTATATTAGGAAATGCACTAGACAAAATATAAATTTTGTACCAAATAAACATTTTTTGCTTTAGTCTCACATATAAGCTGAAATTTTAAAATATTAATTACCATCTATTTTCAGCACCCTGTAGCAATGACATTTCTTTGTTCTTCCTCATGCAAAAAAAAAAACATTTTTAAACTTTTTACATTTAGTCACTATCATTATACACTCTAGGCATTCCTAGATTATACCATCTCAATCTTTATTATCTTTCTTTCTGATTTCATTTGTGCCCCAGCCCTCCTCCCTCTATCATTCTTTCATTCAGCTTCATTCAGTGTTTTAAGATAATTGTATTACAGTTAGGTAGTATTGTGCTGTCCATTTCTGAGTTTTTACATTCAGTCCTGTTGCACAATCTGTATCCCTTCAGCTCCAATTACCCAATACCTTTCCCTCTTTCTATCTCCTGATGGTCTCTGGTACTAACGAAATTCTCCAAGTTTATTCACTAATGTCAGTTCATATCAGTAAGACCATATAGTACTTGCCCTTTTCGTTCTGGCTAATCTCACTCAGCATAATGTATTTAAAGTCCAACCATGTTGTTATGTACTTCATAATTTTATTCTTCCTTACAGCTGCATAATATTCCATTGTATGTATATACCAGAGTTTGTTTAGCCACTCATCTGTTGATGGACATTTTGGCTGATTCCATCTATTTCCAATTGCAAATAATGAAGTTATAAACATTGATGTGCAAATGTCCATTTGTGTCCTTACCCTTATGTCCTCTAAGATACCTAGCAATGGTATTGCCAGTCATATGGCAATTCTATATTTAGCTTTTTGAGGAACCACCAAACTGCCTTCCATAGTGGTTGTGCCATTTGACATTCCCAACAACAGTGGATAAGTGTGACTCTTTCTCCATATCCTCTCCAGCACTTGTCATTTTCTGTTTCATTGATAATGGCCATTCTGACAGGTGTGAAATATCTCATTGTGGTTTTCATTTGCATTTCCCTAATAGCCAGGGAAGCTGAGCATCTCTTCATGTGTCTTTTGGCCATTTGTATTCCCTCTTTTGAGAAGTGTCTGTTCAAGTCTTTTGCCCATTTTTTAATTGGGTTGGCTGTCTTTTTGTTGTTGAGTTGAACACTGTCTTTATAAATTCTGGATACTAGACCTTTATCTGATATGTCATTTCAAAATAGTCTCCCATTGTGTAGGCTGTCTTTTTACTTTCTTGATGAAGTTATTTGATGTGCAAAAGTGTTTAATTTTGAGGAATTCCCATTTCTTTCTTCCTTTCTTCAATGGTCTTGCTTTGGGTGTAAAGTCTAGAAAACCATCTCCAAGTATAATGTTTATAAGATATTTCCCTACATTTTCTTCTAACAGTTTAATGGCCTTAGATCTAATGTTTAGGTCTTTGATCCATTTTGAGTTAACTTTTGTATAAGGTGTGAGATATGGGTCCTCTTTCATTCTTTTGCATACGGATATCCAGTTCTCTAGGCACCATTTATTAAAGAGACTGTTCTGTCCCAGGTGAGTTGGCTTGACTGCCTTACCAAAGATCAATTGTCCATAGATGTGAAGGTCTATATCTGAACACTCTATTCAATTCCATCGGTCAATATATCTATGTTTATGCCAGTACCATGCTGTGTTGATCACTGTAGCTTCATAATATGCCTTAAAGTCAGCTAGTGTGAGACCTCCAACTTCATTTTTTTCCCCTTAGGATACTTTTAGCTATTTGGCATCAGTGGTAGAATTCTTGCCTGCCATGCCAGAGACCCAGGTTTGATTCCCAGTGCCTGCCCATGCAAAACAATAATAATAATAATAATAATAATAATAGTAATAATAATAATAATGATTTAGAATAGATATATCATATCTCTTATTATCCACAGGCTACTGGACTCCTTGAATGAATGATTGCCTTACTAAAAGAAAAATTACATAAATTGGGACAAAATTATTATGCTAATAGGTAAGCAAATGTATTTACTGAATTGCAACAATTAAATAATAGACCTTTAGGAGATTCCACCCCATTGGCATGAATGATGACTCTAAATTTACAAATAAGATATCAATGCAAAGTAACCACCCTGAGTGTTGGGCTTTAATCCCTGAGGCCCAAGCTCCATATCCCAGAATTATAGGATCAGCTGGTAATGACGTATACACTCCAAAAGAAGCATGGGTTGATCCAAATAAAACAGAGTGTATATGTACAGGAATTGGAGTTGAAATTCCAAAAAAGGTATTTTGGACACATTTTGCCCCAACCTAGCTTGGCATTAAAAGGCCTACAAGTCATGACTGGAGTCATAGATTCTGATTATGTGGGAGAAATAAAGGTATTGCTGAATAATGTTTCCAAAAAACAGTACATATACTGGATAATGATACAATAGCCCAATTGGTTGCTATACCCTACAAGAAAGGTGAATGGGAGCAATTATCCCAACCCCCTAATGCAACCACTCAGAGTGGTGGCTTTGGCTCTACTAATATGAAAACTGGTTTTAGAGTATGGGTAAGGAAACATCCACAGGATAGATTAAAATCAGTAGAGGTCATTGTGGAAGGAACAAAAATACTGTGGTCATGGTTTACTCAGGAAGAGATGAAGTTGAAATTCTACCTAATCAATTGTTTCTCCATGAATAAAGTGTTTTACAGGATGACTTCTCCTCTAGAGTGGCTGTCTGATGATTGCCTGTACTCTAGGAGTAAGATTAAATGCAACTGACTTATTGAAAATCAGGTCTGGATGAAGCAACTTCACCAAACCATGGCATCAATTCAACTTCAGTGAACTAAAATTACAGGGCAATTTGATCTGTGTGACTCATCAATCTTACAATGTCTTTAATATCACCAGGAATGGGATTGGAATTCATTATCAGAAAGGTGATAGAATATACAGAAGACATTTCTTGCAGGGAAATTTTCTTTTCAACATCACTATGCAGGCACAAGTATATATAATTTGTTGTCTTCCTAATACTACCATGTTAATCCCTCTTCCACTCCCAATGGCCCCAAGTAGGATCATTAATACCCTGCTGTATCAATAACACCGGATATAACTTAACCCAAATTCCTCTTATACCACTATATTTAACACCTCTATGATTTTATTTTGTACCAATTCCACTCCCATTATTAGTCAAATATAGTGGGCTGAATATGTCAAGATTATATTTCCAGGACAGAAAACATATTTGCATAATATAGAATGGTTTCCTACATCCTGTACAAATACATCCAATGCAACAAGTAAGAATATAACTAAATGTAATATCACCTTTCCCAAAATGCAACAATGCAACTGGATTAAAAGGGGGTGGCATGATACTATTATAGGAGTGGGAACAGGAATGGGGGTACTCAACTCTGTAGATCTAAGAAGCTTGACTAATTGGTTATGCCAAACTGGTCAAGATATCTCCCAAGCTTTATCCATAAATGTATGATGGTTACCACATCAAAATGAGCTAAAATTTGATACACAATTTGTAAAGTTATTTAACAAATCTGTTATGGCCACTTGGGGCATTGATAGTAATATTGTATCATTCAATTGGACTTCTGTTCTTTGCAGAATTTATATGCTCTAATACAAAAGGAAAATGCTCAGTGATTGTTAACTACTAATTCTTATGAAATGTGGAGGTCTATGTTCACTAAATACATAAACTGTTCATCGTGGCTGCAATTAATAGATCTTGTTAGTTTGCACTGATACTTACTGTACAGGGATTGTGCAGTACCTTCACCCTAAACACTTCATACCCTTTGCCAATTTCATGTATTATCATTTGTATTACATATGTACTTTGCTTTGTCCTAAATATTCCATACCTACATTGATCAGTATAATATCACTTACTACCTTAGGTGATTGTGCACAAGCTGACTTAGGGCTAAACTGTGCTGGATCAACTAAAGAAATGGAATATTGCATGTTACAACATTTTTCTCATCTATGTACTTTCACTTTATTTCCACAAAGTAATTTTTCAGTCCACTATGAAATTGAAACAAAGCATGATTGTACAGTGAATGGAAATCGGACTGAGCTAGCTAAAATGAATATTGCTCCTCCATTCTCTGGATACATGCAGCATCTAGAAATGTTTAACTGGCTGGGTGAGGTTTTTTATTTGTCCCCTGACCATCTGATAAGCCTATTCAACTGTTGGACCCCCAAATCTTTGCCACTACCTGTTACTTGTAGTTCTTTACAATCATTATTAGATATTATAGATAGCTCTTCTCTTTTACATGACCTTTCGCAAACTTATGTAAAATGCCTTAATAAGCATAGAATGCTAACCCAGATAGTAGCAGGAAAATTAATAGATGCATCTCATGTTATAGCAACTGATACTGATCATCATTGGTTTGATTTTTTATTTCAGTCTTCAACTGCACATCAATAGTGGCAGGGAATCTTTCATCCAATATTGATTATCATTATTGTGTTGGTTCTAATATTAATAAGTAATTGCTGCATGCATGTCAAGATATGAAATATTTGTGTAACCACAACCTCCAAAGTTCCCATGACATATGGACATATCAGATACCAGGACAATTTACTGGGTAATGATATAAGAATTTTCCATGTCCACATTTTAGTAAACAACTTATCATGATCTTTAAGAGTTTGCCTCACTTTAAGACTTACTACCATCCAGAAATGAAAACATAAAGTCAGTAAATACCCTAGAGGAACACCTTGACACTTTGTTCTCACCACAGAAACCAGCCTAGCTCAAACATGTGCAATTGCCCATATCACAAGTAAACATCTAGTGACAATTTTTTGTGACAGTGAAACGTACAGATCTGACTGGAAGGACTGGCTATTCTCTGAGTTGGGAATGCACCTTCATGAACATATTTTTGTTCTAGGATGTTTCTCTTGAGACTTAGCTCGGCTCATGAGAAACACTTGAGCTTGGTCATATAAATCAATTGGACCATAGCTAAAGTTATACTATATAAACAGCACATAAACAGCTAGACTTTGGAATTTCTCTTGCCTCCAAGAGGAATTTCCCAGTCAGACCCTGAATGCTGTCTCTGGGATTCCCTAGCTGCATTCTTTGGGTGTTGGTGCTGCCCTGTCCAGTAGTTATATCACTTCTTTCTGTTTTGTTTTGCTTTTAATAAAATTGTATTTTTTACTATTGAAGTCTCTGTTGTCTGTGCATATGAGACTCTAAGTTAAGTGGCCACAGATATCACATTGCTTTCCATGCGTCTTCCCAAATTGAAACTGTTTACTCATTTTGAAATAACTCCATAGTTACCACCCCCTCACTCTGAAAAATCACTATTCTTCTTTATGTCTCTATAAATTTGCTTATTCTAAGTATTCAATAATAGAGAAATAATATAATATCTGTCCTTTTGTGCCTATATTTTTCTCTCAACATGATGTGTTAAAGGCTCTTCCATGTTTTGGTTTTTATATCACCTTTGTACATCATCCAGGGAAACTGCTGTGTATGGGGTGCATTGTGTAAAAAAGCTGAAATGGTCCAAGATTTCCTATAATAACTCCATGACCTCTAAGGAGGTCTAACACTATTCCAATGTGTTCATTAATTTTCAATTTCTGTATTTATTTGGCACATAATATGACAAAGTTTTTTTTTATAAATTCATCCCTAGATAGTCATTAGGAAAAGAAGGACTGAAGCAACTCCTCTTCTGGAATTCCTCTGAAGAGCTAATTAATTTCCCAATACTCCACAATTGAACAGTTATTGAGAACATCAAGAGATTTTGAAACAGAGATATTTAGTGTGAGAATTTTCTCAGTCAAGGAAAGATTTCAATAATGTGAGCTTTGAAAAGAAAACAAACAGCCCATGGTGTTTGGAACATAGAACTGCCAAGATGTACTACATCAAGGTTCTATACTACAATCATATCTACAGTTGGAAACAGTCTAGAGAAAAAAGATGGAACATACTCAAAATTACACAAAAGAATAATTCAGTTTCATCTACTCCTCATAGGGAAAGCCAATTCTTACCCTATCTCAATCCCTGAGCAAAGATCTCCAGAACTGCATAAGAACATTACCATATACCTAATGATGAAATGGTGAGGCTACCAGAAAAGAATGGAAAGATTATGATGAAGCAAAGTTATCATTCCTCCACCATTTGGGAGTATTTCCAGCCCACTCCATGATGAGGTATCTCAGACTGTATAAAACTCTTAATGACCATCTGAGATCTTTCAATGGCCCCTTTCTTTATACATGTTACTTACATTGATAATCTGCTTACTCTTCAATAGTAAACAGGAAATACATTAGTCAGAAATAGATAGCAAGCTAGTAGAAGTGGAAATTGGGTTGCTGAGTCATAAAGAACAACTCAGAGAGTCTTCAGAAGGTGCAGAGACAGAGGACAACAAAGGCAGGAACAAAGCCTCAGTTAAAGCCAGGGCATGACAGTGGGATGTGGTTGCTGCTGCTTCCATAGGCATTGATGCTGGCACTGCTAATGCTGGTGCAGCTGCCCCTCTCTCACGGAATCCTCTGGATGTTATTGCCTCCTGCCACCCTCTCCAGTGATAACTCCAGGCACGCCTACTTCTTCCCATCACCAGCTTTGTGCTTGGTAGGTCTCATTATTCAGCAAATAAAAATCATTGAAGCTAAAAGTTGTTTCTTTAAAAACATCAATAAAATCAATTAACCTTTAACTAGTCTAAAAATATAATAACAGACTATATATTTTTAAGATGTCTGTAGTGGATTGAATTTTGCACCTCAATTTAGACATGATCTTGGCCTCCATCTGTATTCCTGTGGGAGAGGACCCATTTTAAAAAAGACTTCTATAAGATCTTACTTCAGCTAAGATTTTACGTTTAACAGAATAAATTAGAAAAGCCATTTATAAGCAGAAGAAAAGTTTATGGAGGAAGAAGCCATGGGAAGAAATAAGAAATTAAGTCCGTGGAATCTATAGGAGAAAGGGTAAGACATGGTCAGAAGCCTTCCTAAGAAATGCCGTGAACAGAAGGATGTCCAGCCAGTCAGGACATATTGACCCTGGGAGGAAGCAAAACTCTAGTTTCTGAAACTGTGAGGAAATGAATTCCAGTTGTTAAGCAAATTCATGGAAATGCTTTCTTGCCATCAAGGAAAAACAAACGATATCAATTCTACCCAAATGTATTTACAGACCGAATACAATCCCAATCAAAATTCCAATAGCCATCTTTGAAAAATAAAAAAGACAAACATCAAATTTACATAGAAAGGCCAATGGCCCCAAAAGCAGAAACTATCATAATAAGGGAAAAAGTTGGAATAATCACACTTTCCAGTTTAAAAACTTATAACAAAACTACAATTATCAAAGCAGTTGGAACTAGAAGAAGAACATGTATATAGACCAATAGAATTTGATTGATAACTCAGAAATAGATCCACACAGCTTTAGCCAATTGACATTGACAAAGGCACCAAGTCCACTAATTGGGAAATAATAATCCCTTCAACAAATGATGCTGAGAAGACTGGGTATCCATATGCAAAAGAATGAAAGTAGTCCTTTACATTGTACCAAATACAAAAAATAACTCAAAATGAATAATGTATTAAAAACCTCCATTTAAGAATTAAAAAATATAAAAATCCTGTAAGAAAAGAAAGGAAAATATCTTCCAAGATGTGTTAGGAAATACGTTAAAATTTACACCAAAAGCATGAGCAAGAAAATAAAATACAGATAAACAGGACTTCACAAAATTGAAATCAATCAAATGGAAAGATCAATAAAATAGGTAAACTTTATGCTAGGATGAAAGCTTTGGTAGTCAAGGATGCTGATGGCAGCACATTGTGAACGTATTTAACACCACTGAGTTGCATAACTGAATATGGTTGAAAAGGGTTATTTTAGATGATATAGGTTAATAGAACAAAAATTTAAATAAGCCATAAAAATGTACAATTCAAACAGTGACTCCTAATTTTAAATATGGACTATAGTTAATAGGATAATTATAATAATTGCAACAATTTTAACAAAGCTACCCCATTAATCCAAAGGTATTTGGAGAATGGTATTTTCTGCACGATTTACCTGTAAACCTATAATTTCTCTAATACAAATAAACAGGAAGAAAAAAATGAAAAGAAGGAAAGGAAGGAAAAAGGAAAGAAAGAAAGAAGATCTAAAATAAAACACCTAATCTTATACCTTGAGAAACTAAAAAGAAAGAGCAAACTAAACCAAAAATTAGTAGAATGGGGAAAATCACAGATATTTAAATGAATACAAATGAAATTATCAAAGAAAAACAATAGAAGAAATGAATGAAACTGAAATATGGTTCTTGGAAAAGATGAATACAATTGATGAACTTTGGTATGATTAACAAAGAAAAGAGAAGTGGAAAATTGCTGAAATTAGAATTGAAAGAAAGGGCATTATTACTGACCCCGTGGGAAAAAATAATTTGAAAATGATGCTATACACAATTGTATGTCAACAAATTATATAACTCAGATGAATTCAAATTTCTAGGAGTAAATGAACTATCAACACAGATTCAAAAAGAAAAAGAATATTTCAGCAAGCCAACAATAACTAAACAGTTTGAATAAGTGATCCAAAATCTCTCAACAAGGGAAATCCTATACCAGATAGATTCATGGGTGAGTTTTGCTAAATATTCCAAAAAGAATTAACACCACTTCTACTCAAAGATTTCCAAAAAATTGAAGAAGATGGAATTCCTATGAATTCACTCTATGATGCCAAAATCACCATAATATCAAAGCAAATGAAAGAAATAAGAAAGAAAAGATAATTACAAACCATGCCTTCATGAGTACAGAGAAAACAATCAAAAAGGAAATGCAAGACAGAATTCAACAGCATATTTGAAGAATTAAACAACATGATCCATTCAGACTCATCCAAGTCACAAAACGGTGGTTAAACATACAAAAATAAACCAATGTAACACAACATATCAAAATAGTGAAGTTGAAAAACATAAAACATGATCCCTTCAATTGATGCAGAAAAGGCATTTAAGAAATGAAGCATCCATTCAAACAGAATCTGAAAAATAGGAATGGAAGGAAATGTCCTCAACATGATAAATAGAATATATGAAAAACCCCACTGCTAGTATCATACTTAAGTGAGTACTTTGAGAGTCGAGAGTTTTCTCTCTAACATCAGGAACAGGACAAGAATGCCAACATTCACCATTACTATTTAGCATTATATTGGAAGTTTTAGCTGAAGAAATTAGGTAAGATAAAGAAATAAAAGGTATACAAATGGGAAAGGAAGAAGGAAAACTGTTTCCATTTGCAGATTACATGATCTTATAGAAAATTTTCAAAAAGAAAAAACATCAACAGAGTGACTAGAACTCATAAATAAGTTCAATAAAGTGGTGTGGTACGAGGTCAACACACAATCCTTAGCAGTGTTTCTAAATGAACAACATGAACAGGAAATTAAAGATTTTCTTTACAATAGTAAAGACAAAATGACATCCTGAAGCACATGACAAGATGAAAGAGCCTTGAAGACATAATGCTGAGTGGAATTAGTGGACACAAAAGGATAGCTACTGTAGGATTCCACTTTTATGACTAGCATAAAGGTATAATCAGAGGCTTATAATATGGAATATAGGGGACCTAAAGATACATAGAAACCAGAGATGGGTGAACCATTAGCTAATGAGGTTGAACTCCAATGTAAGGGAATAGATAGAAGTGAAGGTTGTTCTCTAGAATGTCAATTAGTAATATTACCATAATGAAGATAAACAAGATTGAAAGAGGTTGTATAGACCTATATGTCACAATAATTAACCCTAGAAATATGAATTAGTTCTTGAAAGCATTATTTTGAAGATGTGATTTATGTACAAAGAATATTTAAGTCCAGGGTTCAGGGGGAAAATTGCTATTGCATGCTATGGGTTATGTTCAAAAACAAAACATCAGCACTACCACAGCAACAGCAGTAGTAAATAATAGGGGGATGGACAAGAATTAAGAGATTTGGATTTCCTATTTGGTGAGGATGTGTTTATTGGTTTTCTTTCTCTAGGGAACAATGAAATTATCTAATATTGAGAATGTTGATGGACTGTAGATGTTGGGCACTATACATGATGCCTGATAAATGTAGGTGGCTAACAGATTCACCAACTGAGAAGTACGTTAGCCAATGATGGTGTACACTTATGAATGAAGGTTGTGCGACTACAAAAAGGAACAAAGTTGTGAGGCATCCAACGATGTGAGTAAACATGTGGGACATTTGTTGAGGCAAAAGAAGCCAGAAACAAAAGAACAACAATGGTATGGTCAACTTCTGAAAATGCTTATCAGAAAACAGAGGTCTAGATTGTAAGCTTTTAGAGCAGACACATCAAGTCTGAGCTTGTGATTATTATTTCTGGAATTTGAGATAGATAGATAGATACATAGATAGATACATAGATAGATAGATAGATAGATAGATAGATAGATAGATAGATAGATAGATAGATAGATAGATAGATAGATAGATAGATAGATAGATACATACATACATACATACATACATACATACATACATACATACATACAACCTGATATTTAGAGATAACAATGAAGCTGATCAGGTTGGTGTTAAAGTAATTCAGAACACAGGGGTAAGGAAGACAGTCTACATATTTTAGAACCACACATACTCTTTGATACCAGAGGAAGAAAGGTTTATTTTGTCTGAAACTGAAATTTTTTGTCGTGCATAATCTAACTCAACTTATTTGTATAGCTCATTTGAACAACTGAAACAGAGGGAGCTCAGAATAAGAAAGCAGTCCTTTAATCCTGTATAGATTATTGTAATGCCTGGACATATCCTAGAGTTAAGCAGATAAACAAAAAGTATTGACAAAGTCCCTTGAAGGATGGGGGGGAAATATGAAACTATTAAACCGTACCATCAGGAAATCCCTTGATACAGTGTCAAACTTTAGGGAAACCCAAAGCAATAGGCCATACCCTCAATGCTGAAGCTTACTCATGTGAAGCTTATGTACATAGTGGAAAAGCTAAGACTATCTATAGGCATGCCTAAGAGTTACTTCTAGAGGACCTCTTTTGTTGCTCAGATGTGGCTTCACTGCCTCTAAACCCAATTCTGCAAGTGAAATCATTGCCCTCCCCACTACATGGGACATGACATCCAAGGGTGAAAGTCTCCCTGGCAATGTGGGAGATTACTCCCAGGGATGAATCTGGCACCATGGGATCAACAATTCCATCCTGGCCAAAAGGGGTAAAAGAAGTTGAAACTAATAAAATATCAGTTGCAGAGAGAGTTCAAATCGAGTCAAGAGGCTATTCTGGAGGCTTCTCTTATGCAAGCTTCAGTTGGACCATGTTAACCATCATAACCTGCCAAACCCAAACCCTGACCATTCAAGCCAATTCTGAAGAACACTGAGAGCAATATATAAGATTCCACAAGAGCTCCATGATGTTGAGTAACTTTACAGAAACTTACAACATCCAGATGGGTCCCTGGTCCATCTAAGTCCTGAAACCTAGAGGGCCCTGCCTCTCCAGAACATCAGACAGTTTCATCTCCTTACCCCATATTAGTGTCAGACCCTTCCAATATGAAAATTCCAATATGGCCATAGTCCAAACACCCCTAAAGAGAGGATGGATAGACCAAAGGTGATGGTGTGGTGGAGTTATACACTGAAGATAAGATTTCACAAATGAATATGAATGCTGAATCATTAAATTGATATCTCTTTTAGTCACCAGTATCTTAGAGCAGCTAGAAGTAAAAACCTAAAATTATGGAATTGTAACCCATGTTCAAACTTCGAAATATGTTCTACAACTAATTGTGGTGCTGTGCTTTAAAATTTATTGTTTTTTGTATATTTGTTATTTTTCACAAAAAAGAAAGGAAAAAGTCAATTGTAATGATAAAAAAATATATTTAAGCCTTCTATTCTGTTCTGGAGCAGCTAGAAGGAAAAATCTGTGAGGATTGTATAGTAGCCCATGACAAACCCTGGGATCAGTCTTGTAACTGCTTGTTGAAGAGTGTTTTGAAAACTATTGCTTTTTAAATATATGTTATACTATACAATAAAAAAGGGCTAGAGAAATACAAATAGAAACAAGCAATGGTAAGCACTTGGAAATAAAAAATTCTTCCAAAACTTGCCTATTGTTCTCTTCATCTTGGTAGCATAACTCACAAAAGGAACTGAATATTGCATGAGTTTACTGAATATTTTACAAGAACTGTTTATAAATAACCCGTTGCTGTTCTATATCTGCTTCAATCCCAAAAGAACATGTCCGTTTCCAGTTGCAATTGGCCAGATCCATCCAGTTTAAAATCACTGGCTGATGTCTCCAGGAGAGAGAAGACTTCTATACATTGATAAACAGATTTATTATTCAACTAAGATAGGCTATTTCATGCTTGACTTCTACTTATGGCAGGAAAGAATAAACTTAATTCTGAAAACAAATATTTTAGTGCACTTGACCTGTTTTCTTCCTTAAAGGAAAAAGCTGGGAAAAGTCATTCTAGTATCATTTTATACCTTCTGAAGACTCCTGAGTGTGGAGTCTTAGTTTTTGACAAGTTTTACTTCAAAACTAACATTCTTCCCTCATTTATTCTCTCACCACTCTGAGAAGATAAGAAGATCCCAGCCACAGGGTCAGAAGTGCAAATATGCTAATGGCCCCCTTGGAAGAGGGCAGAAGAGATAATACCCATCATAGTCAGTGAAAATTCAAAGAAGAACATTCTGCAAACTCTACCCGATGTCAAGGAGCAGAGGGGAAGGAAAACAGAACACCCAGGATTCAAAGCCATGCTTTCTGGGCCTTTAGAATGTGAAAATCAAACACTGAGCCTAGAGGCTGTTACAGGCCACACAGAAGGATTACCCAGTAGATAAGAATTCATTCTTCACTGTGGTGGCATCACTTATTCATCCTTGACATGTTGTATTTGAAATATCCCAGGTAGTATCATAGCAAAGCATAAATCTACATCCATGATAAGCATAGCTCATCTCCCAAAGCTACAAAGTTGTCAATCAGTTACAGGTTCACTTTCCAATGAATCACATGTTTGCTCTTAGTGAGTTAGTGACAAATAATACCAGAGTGAATTTACCTTGAATGACATGTAAATGCTGGAATAGTGTATTCTGGAAAGCTCCATCAAGCTGAAGCAATCTCTGCACAGTCAGCCACTGGGGCAAATTTTGCAGCATGTGCTGCAATTTCAGCAGATGCAATAATCTGAGTGCAAAAATAAATGAATAAAATAAAATGAAAAGTAGTGCAAGGTGCCACTTAGGGAAATAAAAATTCCATTCTTTGGGAATATGTGTTTACAGATCAAAAGCTCCATTTCATCTTACATATTTAATCAGATCATTGACAAACTGCAGCTCTTGTATCAATTCACTTTAGGATAACTTTAGGTAGTGACTATGGAGTAGGCTTTCTCTTCACACAAACACAGAGAAGCATATTGCTCACATTGTTTAAAAGAGGTGAAGGTTAACATAAAGTTCCAGAACAGATTTAAAAAGATGTACCTTGAAGCCTCCACTTACGAGGGATAAAGTATTTTGAGAAGAGCTTCAGAATGTTGAGGCAGTGTGTGGTGGAGTGTAATATCCTCAAAGGGGTCACAGCAAGGCCAATGAGCTACGTGGGTAAGATTCCCCAGGGCCAAAGAAAGGAGAACCAGATGGACAGCTTGATACCAACATTCCCTGGGGCTTTAGGCAAGCAGGGGCCCAGATCTCTTGCAGACACTTAAGGAGCTTCTACCCTGGTGCCAACTACATCAATTTCAAGTGGTTCATCTTAAAAGTCAGGCAGAAAAACCACAGGACCAGCACCAGTGGGAAGATACCCAAAAGAATTGAGAGCATGGATTCAGACAGATATGTATACCATAATGTTCTTAGCCACATAATGTTCTTTAGCCAAAAAGTGGAAGCAACCCAAGTGTCTGTCAACAGACGATTGGATGAACAAAATGTAGTAAATACACAATGGAATATTATTAAGTTGTAAAAAGGAATGAAATTCTGATACATGCAACCACACAGGTGAAACCTGAAGGCATCATGTTGAAGGAAATAATCCAGATACAAAAAGGCAAATACCACATCATCTCAGTTATATGAAATACCTAGACTATCCAAATTCATAGAGACAAAAAGTTACCAGGGGCTGAGAGCTGGGAGAAGAGGGAGTTATTGCTTAATGGGTGCAAATTTTCTGTTTGAGGTGAGGAAAACTTTGGGGTAATTGAAGTTGGTGATGACAGTAAAATATTGGGAATGTAACTGACACCACTAAATTGTACACTTGAAAGTGGTTAGAATAGGAAAGCTTAGTTGTATATATGGTGCTATATATATATTAAAATGCTTAAAAAATTTTTAAACAATACAGTTCCATTGTTAATGATGAATTACAATTAATAAATTATTAAAATGTTCTTTCATAAATTATAACAAATGTACCACACTAATGCAAAACATTAATACGAGGATGGCATATGGGAAAAAATACACCTTAACTATAAACTATAGGCTCTAGCTAATACTACAATTATAATATCTCTCATCAATTGTATGAAAAGTATCACACTAATACACAGTGTTAATAATGGGGGGTGTGGGAAGAGTACATGCAAATGCTGTGATTTTACATGATTCTTCTGTAAACCTACAACTTCTCTAATTTTAAAAAAAATGTAAGTCACCAGTGGAAATATTTCAAAGACTACTCTAGGAAGCTGTGTCCACCTTTCTGCCTGAGTTTCTGAAGTTGCTGAAGGAGGAAGGAAAGAGCTTGACTGGTACTCCTTCTCTTAGCTCGTTTCTTAAAGGGGAGGATGCCTCAATGTCACAGGTTGGAAGAAATAATCTAGAAAAGAGGCTGGAAGGAAATGACTCTGAAAATGAGAGGAGAACTGAAATCAGAAATTATTTGTTAGAGCACTGAAGAACAAGATGCAGTTCATTCTATGACTTACAGAATTGACTGGGGCAAGTGAGGCCAAACTTTCTAAGTCTTTGTGGCAAGGGCATGGAACCCTCAATGCAGGGAGAAAGAGTTAAGCTAAAAGGAGAAAAAAAATAGGAAGAGACGGTGCTACAGGAGCCCAGGCTAAGCACCCCACTGGATGGAACCACACTGTGGGGTTTGAGCTTCTGGGCTCCATTTGGTTTTCTCTGCCATCTTGATAGGTCTTGTTGGCTGCCGTTATGACCCTAAGGAATGTTAAAGTAAAATGAGAGAGAGACTGGGTCAGGGGTCTGAAGCTTTAGCAGTAAAGACAACAGACACCTTTATTCTTAACTAGTTCCTACTTATATACTGCAGGGTTTACATGACTAAAAGCATGCATACATTTCGTGATAAAATAGAGTGCCTACTTTTCAGTATATTACTCCCTACATACAAGAGATAGCTAACAAGACCTTGGGGCTTAAGAAAAAACAAACATTCTCTCCCTCTCAGACTGTCCTCCAAGTAAGCAGATAACAGTCTCCACAGTTACTGCCGATGCCACTCTGAAGCCAGTCACTCCCAATAAATTCCACAGGTTTTCTATTAACCCTTGGCTCCTACATTTCCCTCTTTATTTTATAAGTTGAGGTGACTGTGCCTGTCTTAGGTTGGCCTTAACTCTGAATGAAGTGTCTTACCTGTCATTGGCCACCAGTCAAGTGCTCTGACTTTGATTCCCGAGGGGAGCCAAGAGTTTTGCAAGAATCATACTGTTAGCATGGCTTTGCTCAGTGACTGTGCCTATCTTAGGTTGCCCTTAAGCTGTGAAGGAAGGGTCTTACCCATAATTGGCTACCAGTCAAGAGCTATAGTTTATTTGGGGGAGGAGTTCAAAGCCTTTTCAAACAATACATTGAGAGCTTGTGTTTATGATTAGAAGATATGACAGATAGCAAACGGTGCTTCAGGACACTAAAGAGGAAAAGAAATAGTAAGAAAAATAAAATTCCTATACCCAATGTTGTAAAAAAATGAGAAGATTTCCACCAATAAACAGGATTAAGATTTTTTAGCTCTTGGGTAAGTGATTGTATAACATCATCTCCATCAGATATACGTCAATTATTCTGAGATATTTTTAATACCCACTTTTGTAATTTTAAAATATCAAGACTTAAACTATCTGAATGCCCCCAAAGATGCCTTTTTACCTTTTCCCATTCTATTTCAGAATGATTATATCTTAAAGGGGTAATACAAAAATTGCTTTCATTCCAGTCACATTGTAAACTTCCTAAAAAAATTAAATTATACATTTGATCTCCAATATGAACCAATGCTGTTTCTATTATTAATTTGCTCATCAATGTGAGATAGACTATACCACAGTTCACTGGCATTTTTAGGCCACTCTCTAACATAATACTGGGTCTGTATAGTTTGATGCAACAGTTCTAGCAACCACAGCCACTGTGATAATTTCAATGATTCCGATGACAGCTGCAATAATGAGTTCAATTAGTCTCTTAGTACCTTTCAGATTTTCTTTTGCCAAATGGCTCAGGACTTGTGTTTCTGGAGAGGAGTACCAGGATCTTCACATCTGCACCAGCAGCATACCTCTTCTTTTCCTTGTTGCTACAATAGTCTCATTTTCCTGCAACATAAATGCTTGGAGACAAGTGAATAGAAAACAATTCTCACAATTAAAAGTTTGATTTCTTATAGGCATATGACTTTTAACAAATACATATGGAACTCTAGTACATATTTGCATATAACGCTTATGGCTGCTATTTAAAAGGAAGTTATATTTACTAGAATTTTCTATAAAAATTTATCCCAGTCCTAGGAAAATTTTCTATAAATTTCTCTGATTAATATTATAATTATCATCCAATGGATTTGGCACAAATTGTCCTTTATGTATTAAACTTTGATTTAGCTTGACTGTCCATATAGTCTCAGTTATCTTCGACCCCACAGGGGCCGCATCTCTTACAAATTCATAGGAATCATTAATTATGATAACTGCTCAATCCATATGACATAACTGCCAACCATTCCAAATTTCTTTATCATCTAACAGGCAAGTATTATTTGATTCCATAGAGTTATGCATATGGGTCTTTCTAAAAATGGAAGAGTTAAATTTGATACCATTTAACTTCTTCTTTAAGTAGTTTTGGAAGTCTTGAATCTACTGGACCTGGGAATCCTAAACTAGTATTCAGATATTTTGGTAAAGTAGGATTGGCCCATGTTAGGGCTAGCAGCAAAGGTGGGTTAGGAATATAAGCCCAATAAGTATAATTATGTCCCTGTCCTTCAGCAATTAAAGTTATATGTTCTATAATATACATTACCCATTTATTACTATTTTCCCCCAGCTCAACATGTCTGGGTTTTATTCTCTTCGAGGGAATCCAAATCAAGGTTCCATCACCTGTAATGATAACAGCAAATCCCCTACCCACACCTTTATCATGCCTGGTTTCCATAGATCATCCTTAACATCTTTCCAATACATCAGCTGCAGCTGCAGTTCTGTTTGAGTCATATCACTTTTCTTTTCCAAATTACTAAAATGTTGTTCTGCAGGAGTCTGTGATGAAATATCATAAATGTTTAAAAAATTTAAAGTAAACAGTGCTTTTGCTAATTGATCTTTTGGTGTACTTATTTTCACAACATCATCCTCCTGATCTCCCCCTTTTTGTTTTATGAGCATAGACTTTAGCGTCCTGTTTGTTCACTCAATAATATTGCCCAGAAGGATTATGCAGAATTCCTGATATGAATATTATGAAAAGCAGTATAAAATTTATGAAATTGCTTTCCTGTATAAGCAGGACCATTGTCCATTTTAATAGATTGAGGGCATCCCATAACAGCAAAAGCATTAAATAAATGTGATCGAATTTGACAGAAAAGTTCTCCAGATTGTGCAGTAGCCCAGATGAAATGAGAACAGGTATCTATGATAACACGTACATATTGCATGTTACCAAAATGTGAAATATGAGTACCATTCATTTGCCATAATTCATTTGCTTTTTTGACCTCAAGGATTAACCCCTGATGTAAATGGGAGTGCAATTAAAGGTTCACTTGTTGGACAAGTTTTAATAATGTTCTGAGCTTGCTGCTTAGATAAAGATAGAAATTTCTTTTGCAGCCCTTTGCTATTAATATGAGTTAATTTGTGAAATGTGGGAAACAAATACCTTACAAGAGTATTTGTTTGCTGATTTTGTAATGATAAAGACCTTTAAGATTAGTATGAGCTCTTATATCCATGATAAAAAGAGGAATAATTCGACTTCTGACTATTATTTGTAAACTGTAAAAATGATTGGTACAATTCATCTCTTTCAAACAAAGAAACTGTCTCAATGTGAGTAACTGTTTGGCAGACATACTTAGAATTAGAAACAATATTAAGAGATTGTGGAAAATTTTGCAATATTTGAATTACAGCTGCTAATTCAGTGCACTGGGCTGAGATATAAGGTGTTTTCCAACTTTTGTTTTCCCCTGGGGTGATATATGCAGCCTGCCCATTATTATTACCATTAGTAAAGATGGTAATGGCTCTTTCTAGCAGGGAAGCCTGATCTATTTTAGGCAAAACCCATTCTGTTCTTTTTAGAAGTTGTAAAAGTTTGTTTGTTTATTTATTTATTTATTTTTAAAAAAATTTCAACGAACAAAAACATTTCTAGCATATCATTATTCTGTTCTCTATATATAATCAGTAATTCATAATATCATCATATAGTTGCATATTCATCATCATGATTAAGAAATTGTAAAAGTTTTGATATTGGCAAATGATTATCCATTTGTCCTTTAAAATCACTTAATGCTATTTGCCAAGAGGTACTGAAGACAGACTTTGAACCTCTTCTTTTGTGAGGTTAATACACTATTAGGATTAGGATTGTGACCTTTTAATTGATATTTTTGGTGACCTTTGGCTATTAAAGAAATGATTTTTTGCAAATACATATTTAAACGTTTTTCTCGATTGTTTAGTTAGAAAGATCCATTGTAAAACACCATTTTGCCAAAATAGGCCTGTGGGAGATTGCAAGGTAAAGAAAATAATAAAATCAACAGGTTTCTCTAAATCTATTTAAACAAGCTGTCCTTCTTGAATGCATTGTTCAATCAACTTTAATTCTTGTCCAGCCGCAGTTGTTAACTGCCTTTTGCTTAATAAATCAGAATCACCTTGTAAAATATCAAACAAGTTCTGTAACATATAATTAGGAATCCTTAAAGTGGCAGGTAGCAAAAATGAAAGCAGAGTGTCAATAATGACATGTACCTATAGTAAATGACCAGATTTTGTAAAATGAATTGATTAGATTGATTGAAAATGAATGCAGAAATGAGGATTTTTTATAATTGGTTGTGCATTTTTGCTAATTTTAAATTTGGTGCATGCAGTTTCTATGATATTTTCCCACAATACTGGGCAAATTCCAATTTGCTTACAAGACTGGGCCCAGTTAGGTCCTCTGGGAACTGGCTAGGGACCAAGAGGCGCTTCCTGGGACCTAAATATCTTTAGTAATGTACACCTCTTGCAGGAGGATAGCCAGTCCTCCCAGCTAGAGTGCACATTTTAATTGTTTCTTACCAAGGTCATGTAATAGTAACATCAGTTGCATGTAATGGCAACATCAAGTGAACAGAACAGACTCTGCAAGTATATTTTTTCCTTGCATTCAGCCCTCAAATTTGATCTGCTCCCAACATAAGTCATGATTATTTTGGGATAAATTTAGTTTATACTTATGTAGTTTATATAAACACTGGATAAAGCATTAAAATATTTTGGCTTAAAGGAATTTAGGTATTTATATGATTTGAATATTATTTAGTCAGTAATAGATTCATTTATAGCAGTATTACTTAGATTAACAGATTAAGCCACCTGCTTTGGGGCAAGAAAAGAAATGGTATCTTGCCAGTATAATGATATCCAGGAGAAAATCAGTATTTTTATACAGATAACGACATGATAAAAGTTAACATAAGTTATTTTGATAAAACACAGACTCTGCTTTTTACACTGATTATCTAGAAAATTTTTTAAATATCTTTTCATTAGAACAGACTAAGAGTCCAAGAAAACATTGTCATTTTAGACTCATTAAATCTTTCTAGATTTTGACTATAATTTCTATTTTTATAACCCCTCAGCAATTATTATATTAGCTCAGGCTTTGTCCTACATTTTTCTCATTTTGTAACAGTTATTCATTTTATCTTAAGATAAAACTATTCTCTTTTTCCTATTAATAAAAATACATCTTTTATATTTTTCATACTTAAGTCATTATTTTAAACAAATATTTTGCCACACATAAATACCATCAAAATTAGATTTGTTAGAATAAGGTTAAATACTTAAAATACTTTAGTTAACACATATTTCAAACATCAATATATAGTTTTTAACAAGAATTTTCAGTTTTAAAGTTCTGATAATATATTTCCTTTTCAAATATGAATAGGAGCTAAACTCATGCCTAGTTTCCAAATCGCTATTTGTCAAGGGTCTAAGCTAACAAAAGGAGATGGGGCTGCCATTCCCATTCATTGTCACAAGATTTTATTTGTAGCATTGGTATAAATTTCAGTAGAATAATTATTTAGATTAAACCAAGGTAACTTAACAGAACACTTTGAGTCAGAACTACAATCCTGAATTGCATACCCCTTAGGGGAGCAATCTGTTACAATTCCATAGGAACCATTAATGAGTACTGACACTTGTTCTGCATTGTTCCTATTGAATATTTTCTGACTCAGGTTTAAATGAATTTTTATATGAAGGCAGATCATTAAGAACAAGCTCAGAAATTAATTTTCTTTTGTTCTGCTAAAGGTATGGTTAAGAAGCAATCTTTTAAATCTATCATAATAATAGAAAACATTATGGCCTTGACGCTGAAACCAATAACAATGCTTCTGTACGAAAGAAAAGAGCTCTAGTGACTCTGAAGTCTTCATTGAGACCCCTGTAGTTTCTAACAATATTTTCAACACTCAAATATACTTCTGCATTCACCCACTATGATTTCCCATTACCCTGATGCTACAAGGAAATTAAAATTACTTTAAACTTCAAAAAGACTTACAAAAATGACCTAGGTCTGTTCCTGTGGTGAATCCTCAGCGTCTGGAGGCAGTCGATTTCCTTGGATACTTTAACACGAAAGTGGAGTAGTCCCTTCTTAGAGTCCCTTTGTGGTCACCATCTGTTGGCCACTGTTATGACCCTAAGGAATGTTAAAGTAAAACGAGAGAGAGAGACTGGGATCAGGGGGTCTGAAGTTTAGCAGTAAAGACTACAGACAAATTTATTCTTAACTAGTTCCTGCTATATGTTTACATGACTAAAAGCATGCATACATTTTGTGGTAAAATAGAATGCCTACTTTTCAGTATATTACTCCCTACATACAAGAGAGTTAACAAGACCTTGGGGCTTAAGATAAAACATTTTCTCCCTCTCAGACTGTCCTCCAAGTAAGCAGATAACAGTGTCCACAGTTACTGCCGATGCCACTCTGAAGCCAGTCACTCCCAATAAATTCCATAGGTTTTCTATTAACCCTTGGCTCCTACAGGTCTCTTTCCAGTGTCATGATAGCCCTGGGTTAAGCACAGGTGTGACACATAGTTTTGCTGTTCTGTAGCAGGTAAACTGATGATCTGGTCAATTGTAGAGGGTTCAGAGAGAGCAAGGAGAGTCCTGTCAGCCTTCCCCCCAAAGCAGGTGGCAATGCCCATCCTACAAGGCAAAGCTGCTACTCCATTACCTTTGTATGCTTGGGTTTTCTAACACTGGCCAGACTTCTACCACTTCTCTTTCCTGAAAATAGAGACCTGATTTCCTGAAGTGGATGAAGTGGTATGAGATCCCTCATTCCTCTGACCCTCTGAGTGAAACCGAGGAGGAAGTAGAAGTGTTCTCAGAAACATATAGAAAAGTGGGAAAGAAATGGTTGTCCTTGATTGTATTTGCTGCAAGAGGGTAAAAAATACACTATATGGTTTGGATGAGTAAGTAACCACTCCTACCTACTCTGTGAGGCCACTCTGCAGCAGACACGTGGCCCTGAAGGGAGAATCCCTGCTGAAGGGCCCAGAGTCTCTTTGGAATGTCCGCTACCTGTCAGGGGTGTGGCTCAGCCTGGAGAAAGAGCTGCCACCACTTAGCCACACGAACCCAATAAACAATACCAAAAAGAAGAGAGTGTCTATAACACTGATATGCTCAGTGGGATATGAAGGCGTCAGGCCTTGGGATGTTTAACTTGTGACTTCAGAAGAGAGAAAAGAAGTGACCACCTCTTTCCAATTTCAAAATATTTTTGGACCTTCAATAAACACAGCAGCTATATAAACTTCTAAAATAAAGATCGAAATAGGTAGTTCCTTACAGAAAAGTACATCTAATGTTTTGGTTCATTTTTAAACAAATGCCAAAATCTTAAAACCTAAAAGCCCAGAAGCTAACAGCTTCTTAAGTATTGTTGCCCATTAGATTTTTTTCAACATCTGAACGGGCATCCAGATTGCTAAAAACAGTTATGAACCTCTTAACAGTCCCCAATAAAAGCTTGGATTTTCCATTTAATCCCATGCTGACTAGGAATTCAATGAGTGGTTGTAGTTTTACAGAATTCTCTTCCAATAGCATCATTATTCATTCTTTAAAATTCAGTGTTATCTAGCCTAACACATGATTGAAACAGGAAAATGTGCTTTATATCTTTGGAGATACACGGTGCTCTATTGGGACAGCTGCTGACAATCTATCACCCAGGAGGAGAATCACAATGTGCAAAGCTTCTGCCACCTTCGACAGCTCACTTCCTTCTTCAAACTGATCCATGAGAGTCTTCAGGCTTTGTGCAGTTCCCATGATAATTTCGTGAAGCAGGTTACTCTTTTGCCACCGTTGGAACATCTGCAAATTTAGAAATGAAAATACTAGTTCTTATAATAACAAATTTAAAACAATCATAGTTTGTTAAAAAATATTAACAGATGATGCTAGATCATAGATGATTTTGTCAGTTGATGGACTGAAACATCTGTTAACAATCACATTCTGATTTCATTTCTACTTAGAAATTAGTTACAAATTATAACATTTTCATTGATCCCCTATTTCTCTTGTTCTTTTCCCCATTGCTATTCCCAAAAGAGAAAGTACCCATATGCATTTCTTTAAAAATGAAATATAATCTTAAAACTAAGCAATTAGACTATGATGACATGGGTAGGATAACCAGACTATATTTGCATTCTTTAAACTGTATCTCATAATTAGTATGCAGGTACTAAAATCCATTTTATGCAAAGGACTTGGGGAGGGTAATAATAAAGGCAATTAGCATTGTGGCTTATCATCAGCATTACACTAAACTAGATCATTAATGCCAAACAGTGGACCTCAGGGAAAGACATGATGTGCATTTATATGTGCTAAATAATCCTAAACTAACCATGCATTCAATTTCCCCAGTACTGCACAAAGCAAAAGGTATCCACAGACCATTTCAATGCTGGTCATTTTACTGCAGGACAAATTTAGTGCTATCATGTTAACATGACACTGTAGTTTTTACCAATGTTTTATCCACTATTTTGGATTTTGACCTTTATCCATGACACATATTAGGGAGAAATAAAGATATGTTCTCTGGGAAAAAACACGCAAGGTGAATGAGAAGAAATGATCAGGTGGACTTCTAGTTCATACATCTTCCACCTAAAAAACAGAAAGTTTTGAGCAAGCCAAAACTGGGTACTTTAGATCATCAGTCATATAACTATATGGAGTACTCTGTGAGTGCTCTGTGCTGCATGAGCATTTCTGGTTAAGACCCATTATGTACCTTCCAATCACAATCACTGTTGTGCACCACATGTCTTGTTACTACTGAAGTGAGGGGAAAGGGGAATATTGTTCAGAGGTGTCAAAATCTCTCCATCAAATGTCCAAGGCATCAAAATAGCCCAGGTAGAAATCTCACATACAGATAGATGGTGGTTCTAGGAGGCTCTTGGTTGCCAGGAATTTTTTAAAACCGAATACTTGGGGCAGATGAAGATGGACTTTTTGGTCCAACTGGCATTCAGAAACTCATGGATTGAGGCCAGGGGCTGTGCAAACAGGACGGCTGCACCTAAGACCCAGGGTGTGGGGAGTCCAAGTCCTTTCCCTGGAAAGGAGGTAAAATCACACAATTGAAAGACTTGGGGGTGAAGGGAATGGATTGCATGTTCATAAAAACATGGCATGCAACAGTGAAGAATGGTTAATATTGGCTGATGCCTGTTTGTAGATTTGGGACAAGCTGACGGCACAGATGAGGTAGTCTTCAGCTTCTGTCCACTGGAGGGGCCGTCTCCAGGGTGACCTTCAGTTTTGTTCTCAGATACACTAGACAAGACTGAACACATCATCTGCTCTAAGAACTATCTGTTGGAATCTGGCAAGAATATTAAAAATATGTCAAAGTGAAGTTTTTCCTACAATGTTTCTCTTCTAAGAATAATTCCACAATGTTGCAAAAGAAAAATGCTCTGGAATTTGCTGGGTTGAAGAGGTAGAAGTCTGATGGGTTAGAAGTGTTGTTTAGACATTTTGTGTGAATTTACCTTGACTTGAGACTTTCGGAGTTAAAGAAGAAAATTACAGTTTCCAGGATAGCTCAGAGGTAAAAAGAACTGACTCTTCAAGTCCACGGCCAAGGAGGGCACGACATTTATCAATTCTCACACAAGTGCCAAAAGAAAGCATGGAAAGCAAGCCGTGTTTAAGCTATACTTTGTACTAAAAGAATTGCTTTACCTGGAAATTTTTCTTTTCTAATTATCAAAACTGGAGGAAATTGGAAGGACTCAAATTGGCGTTCTGAGTTAGAAATGGTTTTTGACATCTGTGGATGAAATCACCTTTATTACCATAAACAAACATCCATAAGCAGTTTCTCTGATACAGTTCCATAAAAATGTATGTCTGTGTCAGAATGGGCCACATCTACCTATTACATAGTTTTACAATAACTGTGGTGCTGCCTTTCAGAAATTCAATTCATGGCAATAATCAAAAAGTACTGAGAACCCATAAATTAACTTTCTATGTTCCTTTAATATCCAGATTTAAACGAGTCACATGTGACTAACAAAGCCACAAGTCCGCTTATTTGCTTTGTTCATTTGTTTTTCTGAGTTAAAGAAAATTCTCAGCAAATACAATATACTAGGCACTGGAGATGTTAGAAAAATAAAACTTAGTCCCTGCCCTTAGGAAACTCACAGGCCAGTAAGAGGAAGACATATGGAGAGTCATCTCCATCCCTGGGGATTCTTCTAACAAGGAAGAATAGAGGAGACAGGTCATGACAGAGGTCGTGGTTTAGAACAGGCTCTTGATGGATGCATCTGCTTTCTTCTTTTTATTTTATTTTTTTTGCATGGGCAGGCACTGGGAATTGAACCTGGATCTTTGGCATGGCAGGTGAGAACTCTGCCTGCTGAGCAACTGTGGCCCACCCATGAATCGGCTTTCTGTCAGGAAGTGGAAGAAGGAAAGGACAGAGGTAGCACTGCAGAAATACCAGGCAGGATAGGAGAGGGTCACATTCAGGAAGTAGACGTAACTGCAGGGCAGAGCCCAAGGGACAGTGGCCAGGGAGTTGGGAAAGGGACTTGTATGGTTCAGCAGGCAGAGTAATGACCCTAGAAGATATCCACATCCTAACAGAATAGGGATCATTCATTAGCTGGATCTAAAACAGGGAGCTTGTTCTGCTTTATCTAGTGGGTACAATGAAATCACTTAAGGTTCTCACAGTGAGAAACACTTGTACAACCACTGTATGCTTTAAAGATGAAGGAAACCCAGCATCAAGCAATGTGGATGGCTTCTAGAAACTAGACAATGCTAGGAAACAGACTGTCCCCTGGAACCTCCTGAAGGAATGCAGTTCTGCCGCCATCTTGATTTTAGCCCAGTGAGACCCAGTTTGGAACCCTCAACCAAGAAAATAAATACGTATTGTTTGAAGCCAAAAAACATGTGGTAATGTGCTATGGGGAAACTAATCATCATGGTGTCTGATTTCTAAGGACTCCTGAGCAATTTCTAGAGCATTCCTACAAGTATTTGCCAACAATTGTCCTTTTAGTTCTAACCTAGAAATATTTACCTTTGGAAGATAAAAGTTGCATACAGCTTCACTCAAGCTGCATTTGAAAACAATAAGAAAATAAGGTCATAGAGTATAAAGTAAATTGTGGTAAAAGTCAGCCAGCAGGGGTTGCATAGGCCACCTATGACAGCACCTGCAAGAAGGGTCAGGGATCACAGTTAAAGTCCTACAGAAGGTGGATGGCAAATAAAATTGGGCAAAGGTTGCCAGGTATGAGACAAGAAGCATAAAGCTGCTTCTATCGCAGCCAAGCATGACAGCTACCTGGAACGGTCTTATGTAATGCCATGCCCAGCCCTGGGAACAAGCAGGCTGTGTGACTATGGGCTGAGCTCAGAAGTCAGGTCCAGTGCATCAGGTCTACATGGTCTCAGACAAGGTAAACAAGATCTCCAGGGACAGTGTATTGGAGATAGGTCGGGGGAAGGGAGCAACCAGGAGTCCAGAGGTAGAAATCAACAGCTTACACAAAAGCAGGGACTGCATTTATCCATGGAAAGCACTAACAGGAAGTGCTGGGTAGTGGGAACTCAGGAAGGAATATGCAAAATCCAAGAGAATCTTCCCGAGGGTCTTGCATTTGGCCTGGCACATGCCCTGAACATGGACCAAGTTCCCAAAAGAATATGGATCCTTCCGAAACCTTCAGTAGCTCAAGCCTGACCTACAAGCTGCCTAGACAGGCTCTCACCCTGGAGGTGGGGGTCTGGAGGAGGTTCCAGTGGATCTAGAGTGGAAAGATGTGCCGGTCTTAGATGCTGTACCATCCAAAGTAGAAGTGCTTATTCATACACCAAGTAAAGAGAGGGAATGGTGCATGTATGTCTTCTCCCAGAGTCTCTGAGATAGCAGCAGGGAACTGGGTCCTGCAAGCCCAAACCCCTTAGTTTACCCAGTTTGGAAAATGAGGGTCGGCTGTCTGAGCAGGACCAGCTCTCCTCCAGAATCTATACCATCTCCCATGCCCAACCTCTCCATGGCCAGACTATCCATGGCCACAGTTCACCTGTCTTTATACATCCTTCTAGAGTCACTCACGATGAGAACACAAACCATGTGAGAAGCAAATTTCTGTACCTCCTTTAATTCAGCCAAGTAATTCAGGGTTTGTTCCGAATGAAGGTCATCAAAATCAAATCGGGACTTCCGGAGAAGATGGCGGCTTAGTAAGATGCGCGGTTCTTAGTTCCTCCTCCAGAACAGCAACTAGAGAAGTAGAAATGATTCAGAACAGCTCCCGGAGCCACGACAGAGACCAAAAAGACAGCGTACCCCATTCTGGAACGGCTGAATGGCTGGGAGAACCCGCTCTGGTGAGATCGCCGAGGAGTGCGGGCTTCCCCGGGCCGGGGTGGCAGGCGGCCGAAGTCCCTCCCTCCCTCCTTCCCGGGCCGGCTGGGAGAATTGGACAGGTGGTGCCCTCAAGCCGCGGTGGCTGCGCCCCCCACACGCACAGGGCTGCATCTCCCTATAAGACAGAAAGAAGGAAATGCAGGCTCAGGACAGTTCACGTCGATGTGAGGGAAGAAAAAAACAGGCTCTTTTAATCCACTCCTGTCAAAGCAGACATATTGTGGGCAAGATCTTTTGATTAGATATTTCCATGAGAATGTGTCGCACCCCCCCTATTTAAGGTGGGTCTTAGTTTACCAGAGTCCTTAAAAAAGCTCACACAGAGTTTAGAGCTGATGCAGGGAGATGACACCACCATGACATTTGGAGATGCAGACAGAAATGGCCCCAGGAGATGCTAAGAGATGAAACCCATGCAAAGTCTATTCCAGAGAAGTTAAGTCCCACACGTGCTTACAGAGGACGCCACTGGAATCAGAAGCTGAAAGCAACAAACAGAGAGCAAGGACCAGCAGACACAGCCATAGGCCCTCCCAGCTGACAGTGTTCCAGATGCTGGCAGCCTTTCCTCCAAGAAAACATCCTCTTGTTGGCATCTTAATTGGGACATTTTCATGGCTTCAGCATGACAAACTCATAACTTAATGAGTCCCCTTTGTAAAAGCTGATGCATTTCTGGCAGCTTTAGCAAACTTGAACACCATCGTAACCAGGAACTCTCAGGAGGAAGACGTGGGTAACCGAAAGATCCCAGGCCTCCCTGAGCCCCAGAGCAAAGGACAGGCCTCCTCTGGGCCCCACGCATGGCCATCGATTGAAACTGGGGCAGGGGCCCTAGAGGGAAGCCTCCTGTAGCCGCTGTCCAAAAACCAAGACGGGAATTCCTGCTCCTGAACAGGGACTCGAGAGCTGAGCCTCCTTGCTGCCACCTCTGGAGCCTCCCCACACCATGGGGCCTGGCGACCTGAGACGCCACACAGGATAAGGAGGAGAGCCAGTCTCCTATAGGTGCTAGGCATGCACTTGGCTCGTGGCACAAAGCCTGTAGTGCTTTCTGTCTGTACTTACAAAACTCACCAAGGACATGGAGTCACCAAGACCACTGAAACTCTCCTCCTGTCCCTCGGTCATGGAGTAGGATGGGCAGCAGGGGGACAGCATGGGGCATCCAGAGGGCACACAAAGGTGTCCTCCACACAAATGCTGCCCAGTATTCTAATCCAAGCCCAAGGGACACAGTCACTAGAGCATTTCAGGGTCAGGCGACTGTTGCTGGCTTTGTGTGCCTACCCTAGGGAAGTGGCAGGCATTTGGAACATCTTCTCTTGTGGGCAAATCGTGAGAACATGCCCAAAGGGTAAATCTGTGGACAATATTGCCGTGAAAACGCCTTCCCCAGCCCCCAGGAGGCCCACAGTCACTTACTTGACAAACTTGTCGATGTGCGCCATGGAGACTTCATATTCTTCCCCCGAACCCCTCACAGAGCAAGGCCAGGAAGTGTGGCTTGTGCATGTGAACGACCTGGGGAGAAGCACACACGGTTAGGCTTGCTTGTGTGTGTGGACAGTAGGGGCGAGGCACACACACTCAGGGCCGCTCATGCGCATGGACAGTCAGGAGGTGGCACGCACGGTCAGGAACAGCAAGAGAGACCTGCACCCAGGACTCTAGGCATTATTACCCTACCGTCCCGTATCCCGCTGCTTTTTTCCCTGTCATCATCCATTTTCCCATTTCTATAAATTCATAAAAAAGGATGCAGAATTTCTTTATACTGCCTTTAATAATTTAGGGCCATATTTTCCTAACTATAAAAAGTACATTAAACGGCGCATGGGTGATTCAGTGGTAGAATGCTTGCCTTCCATGCAGGAGATCCGGGATTGATTCACAGACCAAAAAACCAAACAAATGATAATAAAAAGAAAGAAAAGTACATGCAAATCTTTAAATCATTTACAATCTCATAAATAAATATACTCAGCGGTGACCTTTCAAGTGTCCCTCCAGAACGGAGCAAGAAGTGTTTCTATGAGTGTGCATGTGTGCGTGTGGTATTGTGTGTACAGTTCGGCACACACACAATTTGCTCCCTCCTTGGAAACAATAAATGGAGCTCCCCGGAAGTGAACAAGTGATCAAACCTGGCACTGCCCCTCTGCCCCAGCCCCATTCCGTAACAGAGGAGGATGCTGAGGCCAGCGAACTGAGCCCCATCAGCCAGATCTGCTCCACAACAAACACCACAAACCTCAACTTCCTGGGCCCCCGTCTCCCCAGCAGGAGTGTGGACCATTCACCACATCCCCCATGACCCACCAAAGGGCCTGTGTTCCTCTGCCCACCCCCCCGCACCAGCCAGCTTGTCTTGGGAGATTCCTGGAAACCCATCAGGTTCCGGGCCTGCAGACTATCCCATGGAAGTCATACTTGCCAATCCCCACAACGGCCAGAGCCAATTGCTATCATGAATATCCTCATATTTGCATATAATACCCTATGGCTCTGTTTCCATGGGAAACCCTAATACATACCCCTTTAGGTGTCTACTTACTCAGAAATCTGCAGTTTTTCTAACACTGGGGCTTTACGGATGAGAACCCACATAGGCGCGCGGGGTGAGGCGCCTCCTTTGAGCTGAGCAGAGGGTGACAGCGGCACAGATCCCAGAGAGCACTGGGCACAGGTAGGTGGGGGCTTCCCTCATTGAGCCGGGGTGTCTAGCCAGACCCCTAACCCGCTGCCAGGCAGCCCACCAGGGTCCGCACCAACTCTGAAGGGGCTCTGAGGGGAGGGTGAGACTGAGGGATGGTGGAGTAGGGCTGGGGATAGGTAAGAAAGGCTGGACCCACTGCGGAGGTAGGAGAACTGTGCGGGGCTGAGCCTTCCCTTTCTAGCTCCCCACCTACCTCCTGAGTCCGGGACCTGGTCCCCGTCTAGGGATAGTCTGCAGTGGAGGAGGGTCCAGGGTGAGAGGTGGAGATGGGCTTCAGGGCTATGGAGTAACTGAAACCCTGCATGGGAAATAAAGAGCTGCCAGGATGGGAGCTGAGTGCGCACCCAGAAGGGGGACCACCCGGGAGTGGGAGGAGGGAGAGGTTGTACCATAACCCCATTGTGGGAGGAGACAGGTACTGGCCCCACCCCTCAGAGGTGGCAGTTACAGCAGCCATGCCCCTCCCCCCAGAGTGGGTGGAGACGACTCTGCAGGCAGCCTTCATTGTGAGCTCACCCTCCAGGCCCCACCCACAATCACCTGGCACCACCCCCTTTCCCTGTCAATCTTCTCATCGCCCAATAGGCTGGGAGGCTGAGGCCACACCCACATTCCATGTTGCCTAGCACCTCCCTGGTCCCTCCCTTCCCTGGCTCAGTCCCACATCAGTACAGTAGCTAGTGGATGCAAGTCTGCAGTGGTTGCTGGATTACATGATGTCGCGCCATCGACCCTTTCCCCTGTCCCAGATGTCGGAAGAAGCCGGACGGCAGAAATTGACCGCGCTCAGAAAAAAGTTTTGCCCAATCCCCCTTCCCGAGATGTCAGAAGAAACCCAACAGCAGAAACTGGCCTCAGCCAGAAAAATGTTATGTGAATTTCAGCTGAAAAACAACCTTCCCATTCCACCAAGAGTGAAGAAGAAAGAGAAGGTACAAAAGGGCCCTGAAACATCAATGTCGGGTGGCCACTCACCTGGGAACATGCCCAAAGACCGTGCCACTCCTCCTTCACCGGCCGATGACACCACCCCTCCTGGCAGTGTCAATCTTGCCTGTGCTAGTTCCCCTTGTACTAGAGGCATGGCATCACCTAACAACTCTGATGCCAAAAATGGTCCTCTTGCCTTGGAGGAAAACAAGACTATGCCATCTACTGAGACCCTGCAACAGATTTCACGACCTTTTTTTCATGGGTTCCTGCCTGAGTCCTCACCCAGCATCAACAGGAAGGACCAGACATCCTCAAATGACATGAAGACTCTAGAGAGCCGATACCAAGAGTCATCACTAGCCCTGGATTCCAGCAGTCCTACACATGATCAACTCACAAAGAAGATACAAGAGTTGAATCAAGAAAAACAAGATGCTTTTAAGCAATTGGAGGAAGTCATACAAGAGTTTGAACAAAACTTCATCAACCAGCAAGGAGCTCTCAGACAACGGCTACAAGAACATCATCAGACAATTGGGATTCTAGTGTCTGAGAAGGAACAGTTATACATAGCCCTTATGCACACTCAGCAGGCTCTCATGCAGAAAGAAGGTGAGGCAGAGGATCTTGTAAGTCACTTGCAGTCTGAAAGGCAACGTGTAAGTGAGCTGGAGCACACCCTGTCCGCTGTCTCCACTCAGCAGAAGCAGGTGGACAAGACCAACCAAGAGCTAACCAAAGAACATGACAACCTGAAAGTAGAGTTCTGTAAACAAAGCAAAAGCTATGAGGCCCTGAAGCAACATAACTCAGAACTGGAAGAGAAACTTCGGGTCTTGCTCATGGAGAAGTCAGCCATGCAGCGAGGGATGGAGGAGCTGCACAGGAAGCTGGAGATGAGAGAACCTGCAAAACCATCACTGCTGCAGCCTGGAGATCTTAATGGCAACCAGCAGTTACAGCAGGCCCTGGAGGAGTGGGAACAGCTGCAGCTACATGGGGGGCAGCTGACAGAAACTCTCAAAAATACACAACAAGACAAAGACACAATTGCCGAGGCCCTGAGAAAAGAGCGTGCCATTTGTCAGGAGCAGGTTCAGCAGTTTCGAGAACAGGTGAGAACACCAAGAGAGGAAAAGCTACAGAAATTGGAGGACAATTTAGTTCAACTGAAGAACGAGACAGCTGCACCACCATCCCAGAAGCCCCCAGCCGGGCCCTCCGAGATGGGGCAATGGCTGCAAGCAGAGGCTAGCCAGCTGCGGAAGAAGCTAGAGCACCTAGCAGGGCAGCTGCAGGCCCAGATGAAGGACAATGAGGACCTAAGTCATCTGAGTCAGGAGCAGGAGGTGAGGCTGCTGCAGTTGGAGCAGGAAGCTGAGCTCTGTGAAGAGCAGGCGGCAGAGCGGAAACACATTCTGGAGAACATGGAGAACAACTGTGGCACCATCACCCGCGTTCTGTCCCAAAACTGCAAACTCACAGGGCAGTTAGATGAATTACAGAATGACTTTATCAGGCTGGGCAACAAAAATATGGAGGTAACCAACGCCCTGCATTCAGTTAAGACAGAGCTGGCCAAGAAGCTGGGAAAGCTGCAGGAAAACCTGGAGGAACTCAAAGAGACAACAGAATTAAAGAGCATAGAGGATCAGGGTTTGCAAGAGCAGCGTGGCCAGTACCAGAGCCACCTGCAGCAGTATATACTTGCATGTCAGCAGCTCCTGGCAGCCTATCAGCAGCTAGCCACCAGGAAGGAGATGCTGCAAAAGCATTTAGGGATGCAGACCCAGCTAGTGGAAAAGCTGCCACACGAGGATGTTCAGAGGGAGGCTATGGCTGAAATGATGTGCCAGGAATTCCAGGGGACTCAGGAGTGCCTGGAAGCTGCCAACCAACAGAATCAACAATTGCAGGCCCAGTTGGGCCTTATGAGCTTGCCTGGGGAAGGAAATGCTACAGAGAGTGAGCAAGGAGATGAAGAGGATCAGCACCCAGACCTGAGCATCCCTGAAGACCTAGACAGTCGAGAGGCCATGGTGGCATTTTGCAAATCAGCCACAGTTAGTGATGAAGAGCGGGCATGCCTACGGAGGCAGCTGAAGGAGCAGAAGCTACGCTGCCAGCACCTGGCTCACCAGGTGACCTCATCTCAGCATGAACCAGAGGTGCCCCCTACCACCGGGACCGGTGGGGAAAGTGTATCAGGGGACATTAATCAGGCTCTGCAAGGGGATATGAAGAAGCTGCACCAATGCTTTGCAGAAATTACACAACAGAAACTAGAATTGATGGACCGGATGGAAGAACTGGAGCATCGCTGCCTCCAGCTCTCTGGAGAGATAGATACAACTGTTGAGCGCATCACCCTCTATCAAAATCACAGGGCAGTAATGAAGGAGCATCACCGTATAAAAGAGGCAAACATTAACCACTCAGCAAATGAGAAAGAAGATATTAAGGTGAAACTGCTCGAGATGAAGGAGATCAACAAAATACATGTTAGTGAGTGCAAAGAATGGCATGGCAACTTTATGGCAGCTACCAAGAGCCCTGCTGATCAGGCAACAACAGCATCCCCAAGTCACCAGGAGCCTGCAGGTGACAACGGCCAGGTCCTTCACAAGGGGAACCTAGCAAATGATGTGGGATCTGCAAAGGGAGAGGCCCTCCAAGGCCAAACTGTACCAGAGACTCCCACTGCGCAGCAAAAAATACAACTGCTACGTGAGACTCAATACCCTCAAGATCACCATGGCCTGGGCAATAATCCCTGCTTCCCCTTCTTCTACCGGGCTGAGGAGTATGAAGAAGCAAAGGTTCGGGTTATCTAAGGCTGTCTCTCTGGCTGGCAAAACACCGGGTAGTGGGGCTGGGGGCAAAGCCTCCACTTTTTCCCAAACAATCCCTCCCCACCTCCTTTCCTGCCCCCCTTTCCTACCAAGTCATACTGAATAAAAACTAAACTTTTAAAGGCGTGCAGACCTCCTCTGATACTTGTCTCTGCACGTCCGCACAACCCCTCTAAGGGTACCCGAGGCTCTGCACTGCAGCCATGTGCAGCCCAGGCTGCCCACAGGGTCTTCACCAAGGGCCTTAACCTGCAAACATGCACCTGCGTGTGCTCAGATCACCCAGGCACAAGCGTGCTCACATGCACGCACACACACACACACACTAAGCCCACTGCCCAGGATGTGAGGTGTCTGTGTGTCTGTAGTCCCCACATGCGTGCATGGCTCCCCTACTCCAGATGAAACCCAGGGCCTGCTGGCTGCCCTGAGTCTGGGGAGTTAGTGCACCCCAAGAACCCAGCCTTGGCACATGCCCCACGTGAGTGGGTCTCATCATCAAGCGTCTAGTCACAAGTAGCAGGGATGCATCCCACTAGCCTTTCAGGGCTGAGCCCACGGCCTCACAAGGCAAATGCACAGAAGTAAAGCAAATGCATAGAAGTCACGTATATATGTCCCCCAGGCAGTCAAGACCTCCAGACGAGGATTCAACGCCCACCCAGGGGCAGGGGAAGGGACACGCAGGAGCACCCAACATGCAAGGGGCAGGGAAGGGCCCAGGGCCCAGAGCTGTCAGCAGGGACTCCCAGGCAATAGGCTCACCATTGTGTTGTTCTTGCTTCAGAAAACTTCCTGGTTGAAGAAGTCAAAGAGTTTCTTTTCTAACTGGAGCATAACCTGCAAAATCAAAGTTTTGAATCCACACGTGCAGGTCATGGGGCCAATGCACTCACCAGGACATGGTCCTTCTGAACTCCTCCCCCACCTCGGTCACATGGCCCTCTGGGCTCAGGGGTCCACCAGTGGCATGAGTTCCTCATCAGGGCCCTGGCCCCAGCCCGTAAGCACCCCTGTGGGGACACACACATGCACCCTGCAGTCATTGTGGCTCTTGCGGAAGATTAACTTCGCATCTTCGGTGGTGTCCGCAGCCCAGACGGTGTGCATGGTGTCTTTTGTGCAGAGTGTCTGTGGGGAGACAGAGGCTCAGACCGAGTGCTCAGCCTCAGCCTGGGCAGCAGCATCTGTTGGGGAGGTCACGCCGGCACCCCTCAGGAAGGTGCTGGAAAGCACTTGGGGCCATCCTTGCTGTGATCTTAAAGAAGCACCATGCAAAACGGGGTACACACTATGGCTGCTCCCAGGTAAAAGCCACCATGTGTCACCATGCTCAGAACCCCAGCTCTGTCCTGGAAAAAGGCTTGGTAGGAACGTGCCAAGGGGAGCCTGTGGCCCCCCGAAGACAAGACGGCTCCCAGGAGCTTCCCACTCTTAACATTGACAGTACTCCACAAGAGGTCTCGTTAAAAACTGAGCAGGCTTATTATGACCAAAGCAGAGGTGAGGGGTTAGGGTGAAGGGCCCACCCCGCCCTGGGTTCACGGGCAGTGCAGGGTCATGGAACCAGCCTTGTAGGGAGAGTCAAAGAAGGCCAAGGCGGGCATAAATGACCTGCTGGGCCTGCAGGTAGGGATGCTGGGCACATCAAGAGAAGGCTGCTGCGCTTGGCATGTGGCCCACATTTGCCTGGCAGGGTCGGCTAAGGGGAGCGGTTGAGTGACTGCCAACCCACACCGGGGTCCGACCATACAAGCCACGTCATCACTGCTAAGGCCAGCAGGGAATGTTCCAGCTAAACAGACAGCACAGGGCCTTCGGGCCAAACTGCATGCAGCAACTGGCTTTTGTCAATGCAGGATGCTTGGAAATTCCTTGTTTTCAGTAAACGGGGTATTCACCCAGAGGCAGGGACCAACTGACACCTCCAGGGAGGGGTGGCCCCACAGTACTAATCCTGCCATGGGGGGAGCTGAGGGGTGAGTTCCATTAAGCCTGGAGAAGCCATGAAAACACATAGGTAGGAAAAGAAGTACAAGGCTCATACCTGAAGGCAATGGATGTTGTCAAGGAGTTGAAGGTCTACATGAATGGGAGGCATCCATGCTGCCCATAATGAGAAGGGATGAGGATGCTGGAAACCGGGTACCATGTCTGGAGGAATCAAAGCGTGTCACCCTGCTCCTGCACAGAAATGCAGACTGGATGGGGACCCACGGGGACTGCAGGCAATAGGCCCTTCCAGAGGCAGGAGGCAGACGGCTGTCCCTGGAGGTGATGGGACAGCTGATAATAGGCTGGGTTTGTGCATAAATTATACTTCATTAAAGTGGCTTTTTTAAAAATACAAGAAATCATTTTTATTTAAAAAGAAAAAAAATGTGCCTCAGAATATGGGCCTTTAGGTTATCCACTGATTTTGGCTTTAAAATATTCTCCCTGAAAGAGCCCAGGAGTGCAGGACCAGGCACCGGGGAGTGTGCAAGGGAAGTACGGGAATGAGAGGGGGCCAGCATGGGGACACGGGCAGTGTGGAGACAATGGAAGGGTCACAGCGTAGGGACATGGGAAGGGTCACAGCGTGGGGACAAGAGAAGGGGCCTCTGTTTCCTGGTGCTGTGCTGCCCAGGGCCCTGATATTCACAGCACAGAGGAGCTCATCGGGTCAAGCCCTCCAAAGTGCTGTTGCACCCACAGTGAGCACTCAGCCTGCCACCTCGCGGGGTCCCGCGCCCAGCACGCGCCTCAGGAGACCCACATCCTGTGTCCCCGAGGTGTCCACGGGCAGCTGCTTCTGCACTGCTTTACTTGGCCACTCTGGACTCCTAAAGGTGGCCAAAGGCTCGACACAGGGCTGACCGCAGGGCCCAGGAGGGAGGCCCCCTGCCCCCCGGCGCCCCCATTCACGCAGGCTTAATGGAGGGTCAAGCCCCTCCTGCAACGCCTCTTGGCCCGCCGGCACAAGGGTCACCCACCTGAGGCCTCCGCCTGCTCGCCGGCCTCCTCACGGAGGAATCACTCTCCTGTGAAGGGAAAGAAACCCCCACGCACTACTGATAAGAAGCCCTACAGGGTTCCTTCCTCCTCAGTGGGCCCAAGGGCGCTGGAAGGTACCTTGGTTCTCCCGACACCCAAGCCAACCCACAAGCCCCCGCCGGGTTCGTGTTCCTTGGGGGAGGCATAGCCCCGGTGGCACACCAGGCACTCCTCCGGAGGTTTGGGCTTATCCCCCGTCGCCCCGTGCCCCAGTGTTATCACATACCTGGGGACCTGAGACAATGCATCCTTTATTCAGGTGGTTCAGTCCCCCCCACAGGCCCGCTAGGTGAGGCGCGGGCTTTGCGATCGGCATTTTGATCCCAGTTCTGCACCTGGAGCATTTTTTTGGTCTCCCAGTTGCCCTGTTGGCCGGGCGGACACCATCCCAGCGTGCAAACCCACTCGGGCTGCTGGTCCCCACAGCACCCGGGCACGAGCAGGCCTGTCCTCAATGAGACAGGTGACACCATGCACACAACTCTCCACCCCTGTGGAGAATGCGGGCACAGCCCCTGGGCAACTCCTGAGAGTGGGTGAAGCACCAGGCACCATGCTCAGAGGCCACCGAGCCCGCCACAGAGGTGGCTGCGCTTGGGCCTGCTCCAGCCAGGGTACAGTAGGGCCCACTGGCTCCATCTTCCCAAAGTGCCCCGCAGTGTGCTGAGGACAGAGCACCCGGCTTCCAGGCATCTCCAGGAGCATCTTTCCCTGCCAAGGCAGCTCTGAAACAGAAGTGGCCCTTGTAAGAAACGTGGTGGCACCTCTTCAGCTTGTTGGAAAGAAATCGGCCCTCCGCCCCTCATGCCCATCTCCTGAGCTGGCCAGTTCTACGTGGTTCCAAAATGGGGCTTTTACTTGTCAAGGAACCCCAGAGGGCACCCACAGAACCTCTGGACACTCTCCTTCCTGCATCGCAGACCCCAATGTTTTGTCACCTGAGTAGTGGGGATGGAAGGGGCCGCCAAGCAACTGTGGACAGGTCACCATCCCTGGGTCCTGGACAACACACTGGGCATGCCCCTGCATCGCCCGGCAGGAGGCCCTACCCTGCCTTCCTCCTCTCACCCGGACTGGCCCTGTCCATTTTAACCTCCACCATTTCTCCCAGGATGGCTAGCGGGCACAAGGGGCGGTGGGGACACCCCACATGACCAGATGCATGAGAAGGAGTCAGGCGGCTGCTCTCCATTTGGGCATGGAGTTTTGAGTGATCTATCTCGAGACCACTTTTGACTGTTTTAGGCCTAAACGAGGACACAGGGGTACTCGTGGCAGACCCTGAGTGTGAAGGACAAAGAGGTTGCATGAGCCCAGGATGGGGACACCGACTGGTGAGCACACCTGCTTCGTTGGACAAAAAGACGTTCCAACCAGCCAGCGAGGCATGAGAAGTGAGTGAGACTTTCAGGCCCCAGGCCTGTGCCCTCTGACATCCTTCCCGCTGTGCTGCCCTTCCTCACTGAGTCAGAGGGCAGGTATGCCACCCAACGTGTACCTGGGCAAGGGGCAGGACCCTCGGCAGTCGGGGGCACAAGGATGGTGGGTGGGCTCGCCGCAGCCGCCACTCACTCGGGCTATAGTTTGCATCTCTGGCTGTGCAAACTCATATGGCAGGGGTGGCATTTGCTGCAGAGTCCTTCACAGGAAGTGGAGTCCTTCTAGCACTCCTAGGACCATTTCTCCATAGCTTCAAGAAAGAGCACCCATGATGCTTGCCTTCTGGGACTGTCGGCCAGTCAACCAAGGGCCTAAGTGTGCTTCTCCTCCCTGCTCAGGGGTGGGGAAGTCTGGGGCTCAGACACAAGCTCTTTGGGGAACGTGTGCCCTGTGTTAGATGCACATCGAGGGAAAGGCACATAGACAGCCTGCTTACTTCTAAGAGTGACAAAACCAGGAAGGCAGCCTGCAACCATGGGAAGGGCTCACGCATCTGTAAAGTTTTCTCCTTTCAGCTGCTAAAGGTCTATGTGGTAAATGAAATCTCTGATGTGCTCTCCACTTAAAACACACCCTCTCGGTCCACAGCCACCAAGCAGCTTTAAAAGCTGTGTGCCCGCTCACCTCCGGCAGCACCTCCTCGGCCCAGGAGCCCCGGAGGCACCCAGGGAGGCCCTCACTGTGGGCAGGGCATTGGAGCCCCGGGATAGCCACACCCCAGCCGAGCAGCTGCCAGCCCTGCCCTCCTGGAGCCAGCTGAACAGACTCCCAGAGCATCGTAAAGGGCACCCCGGTGTGGTCGGCAGGGGCTGTGCGGGGCAGGGAGGGGCCCGGTGTTGTGGGGCAGGGGCTGTGGATGGCTGTGCCTAAACCCAGAATGTTGCAGCGCATTGCGGGGCCATGGGCAGGGTGGAGCCGATGCCACCTATGCGATGTTAAGGCCAACCCAGGCTTGTCTGGGGTCATGAACCAGGAGGGATCAGGAGGGCCAGTGGGGAGGTGAGGGGCCAGTCACGGACGCCACAGGACAGGGCCACTCAGCAGCAACTAGAGCATCTCATGACCCGCCCACAGGGTGTCAGAGTCCGCGGGTCCAGGGGTACTGCTTGCCTGTGGCACCCAAGCAGCAGGCCTAGTCCCGGCCCTGCCTCTGCACACCTGTCTCCAGGAGCAGCACCAACGGGGAAGTATATACCCTGGGTGTGGGGACCAGGGCCCAAGCACCCCGAGACCTCAGCTTGGCCCCCCAGATGCCTTGTCAATTCTGGAGCAAACAGGGCCCCACAAAGGGGAAGAGGAGCTCATGCAGATTTTTGGGTGAGCAGGTCAGAACAGTCACCCAATGGCTGAGGCTTCTGATAGGCAGAGAGCTTCCCAGACAAGGAAACCTGGGGCTGAGGGCGGCTTTATCTCCTCAAGAGCAGAGTCTTTCACCACTCACCTCCCTCCAATTTGGGGAGCAAAAGTGCAAGTTTTAATAGCTAAAAGAACTCAAAATGAAAGACAAAACCCGTGTGGCCTCCACACGTACACACCCTCTGAACACTTGTCAAGGGGTACACGTTAGTGCCTTCTTACGGGACTGCCAAGAGAAGTGAATCCTTTTTTTCAAATTGAGACATTTTCAAAGCAAGTGACCCCGTCCAGCCAATGTCTCCCTCAACACAGGTTCTCCTGATCGAGGGCAGGTTGCGGCCCAGCGGGCAGAGCCCACAGTCAGCAGGTCCCGCGGGGACTCGGGGTGCAGGATGCACATTCCCGGCGAGGCACCCCTCCCCACAGAGTGCATGGACACAGTGCCAAGGAGCAGAGGGCTGCGCCCACGGGCTCTCATAAGCTGAAAGCCAAAGAATCTTTAAATGAAGAAATACAAGGAGTACCAGGTCTTGGGTTCAGGAGGAGCCCCCAGAGCCACGACCGTCCTCAGTCAGCGCCAATGCACGGAGCCCCCGAGTCAACCATGTGGCTGGGACAGCTGCCTGGGCTCCTGCTCACAATTCACTAGCATCTATTTTAGGTCATCTACATACTAGGAAATGTAAGGCTGGCAGCACTGACATGAGGTCAGTGGCCGTGGCTCGGCCTGGACATTCCCAGGACTCAAGTGCAGCCAGAGCCCACGGCCCAGCCCTTGGGGGAAGGTGGCTGTGCACGCTCCATGCCCAGACCTGGGAGGGGCCCGGTGCATAGAGCTCGCAGGCAGAGCTGTCACCTCTGTGGCCGCAACAGACATGGCATGAAATAACAACCCAGTCTAAACATGCAAAACTTTCCTTCTCAGGCTGACCAAGAGGAATATGAGCTGTTGTAAAGAAACGGCTTGGTTCTTAAGCAAACTCTCTACCTAGGACTTGGTGCATCCGACTGGCAAACTGAAGTTACAAGTGAAGGTGGCCAAAGCATGGGCAGGGCGTCCAGTGGTGCGGGACCAGTCCCGGCTGCAGCATGAGACTCAATGCCATGTGCAGACCTGACCCCAGGGATGCAGGGCTGGTGGGTGGCCCTGCAGGTGCATTCACCAAGTTTTCATGCCCATCCCTCAAAATGTGACCCTGTTCTGAGCTTCCATCCCCTGACAACCTCACGGTGCAGAATAAGGATGCTCCCGATAGTGAGAAATAGCAGACGAAGACGGAGAGGACAGGTGGAGGTGGGGGTCCCAGGCCTGGCCGCGCCGCACAGGGGTAGAGAGCAGATGTGTGCGGGACCCGAGCCTGAGCTCAAAAGAAAATCCTCTAAAAGAAACAGGCCTGAAAATCACCATCCACAGTGGTTCAGAATGAAAGCTCCTGGAGGCAGCAGGCCTGTCAGGGATAAATCTCAGCAGAGGATCGACACGGCACCGGGAGGTCCCAGCGTTCTCCTGTCTACACATCCCCACGTGTGGCTAGAACCCGAGTCAGAAGCTGAGGACCTTGCACGTTTCACAGAATAGCTGAGTCCATCAACCTGAGTCGAGGGTGACTGCTAGCTTTGCTCATTTATAGAAACCTGTGCCACTATCCGCAAGGTCTTCCGAAAAGCAAGAATTAAAACAAGAGCAAATCTGTGCCCTGGAAACTGCCCGGAAGCCTGCAAAGAACGCAGGGGCCCCTCGCTGTGTGCGGACTGGACTGAAGGGAGAGAATCCACCCAGGGGCTCACCAGAGGGCAACAGGATGCCTCAGCCAGTGTGGCTAGGTGGAGATCTAGACAGGAAGCCAGACACCAGGCACCCATTTAAAATGAAACCCTCAGGACCCGGGCAATTTCCCTCCATCCCTGCTGCCCCTCCTCTCTGTCTCTTGGTCCTCTCCCCTGGGACATCTCTCTCCCTCCCCTATTCCCGCTGACCCCCTCTCCCAGGGCACCACCCTCCCCTATTCCTGTTGATCCCTTACCCCGGGGAACCACCCTTCTCTATTCCTGCTGATCCCCTACTCCGGGGAACCACTCTTCCCTGTCCCTGCAGACATCCTCCCCCGAGGCACCACCACCCGGTCCCTGCTGCCCCACCCCCGGGGCACCACCCTCCCCTGAACCTGCTGAAACCCCCCCCGGGGCGCCACCACCCCCTGTTCCTGCTGCCCCATCCCCAGGGGAACCACCACCCCCTGTACCTGCTGCCCCTCCCTTGGAACACCACCCTCTCCTGTCCCTGTTGACCTCCTGTTCCGGAGCACCATATTCCCAGCCCATTCCCTGCTGCCCACTTCTCCCTAGGATCCACTCCTGATGTATGGGGCTTGACTCCCGACAGGCCTGGCCTGCACTTAGTATGTACCTGTCAGCAACTGACAACTGATTTTAAAAGACAGCCACCAGCTCCCTAAATTGCATCCATCACAGGAACTATTAGGCAGGACCAGGCAGGAGGTGTGCGCACGCTGGGCCGGGAGGAGATGGCGAGCCTGGCCCCGCTGTCAGTCCGTGTCATGTGAGCCCAGCTGAGCACCCCAGCTGCCAACTGCCAGCACTCAAGGTATTAAGAACACCCACAGGAGTGCACCAGCAGGCGGCACACAGAGCCCATGTGGCCACCCATCCAGGGGTGCTGCATCCTCTCAGGCAGAGCAGGATCATCGTGTTTAATTTGCATACATTTTAATTGCAGCCCACATGACCCACGTGCTGCCATCACAGCCCCGCCCGGAAAGAGTCATGCCTGTCCGTGTGCATCTGCGGTGTGAGACGTATGGATTCCACAGGGAAGGGCCTCCTGGTGGGTATGGGGCACCCATCACTGGCCACAACCACACTCCTAAGGCTTCCTGGGGCCCCCCGATTTCCAGGGTGGTGCTGGTCTGTGATCCAGGACCCAGCTGGTGCCTGGGCATGGGCTGAGTACACAGGAACGGACACAGGATGCCGTGAGGACACGAACCTTGGCTCCCCACCAGGCATGGCCCCCAGGACCACCTCTCCCACAGCACACCATGGGCGCTTCAGCCCCCCGTGAGGACAGGCAGGGCCAGTGACCCCACAGCAAGGTGGCAGGAAAAATCTGCTGGACAAACGATGAATACAGGTCAGAACTCAGGAACAGCAAGTTTTGATGGTGTAACCAGACCTGGAATACCGAAGCCCTCTGCAGGCCTCCTTGAAAAGAGGGATGCCCCTGGCTCGCATACACCGAGTTGGCACCAACCACCTGTGGGCACCGACCTGCTCTACATGTCAAGATTTTTCTAAAGATGCTCTAGTTCTGAACAATTCTTAACCATAAAAAACAGAGGCTGAAGTACAAACTGTACTAAACAGAAGGAACCCACAAGTGTTCATCAAGTGCTCTTATTCTAATTAAAGGGATGAAGGTAGCTGGGGAGGACTGACGTCCCTAGAGGCCACAGCCTATGTCTCCCCGTGGGGCAGAGGCAGTTGGGGAGACAGATCTCAGGCTCAAATGCCATCGGAGTCCCTGGAGGGCCTACCCCGAGGTATGAGTCCACAGTAATGGGTAGGGCCGGGGAATCCGTAGGCCAAGCAAGCTCCCAAGCGCCGCTGGTCTGGGCAGTCGCCCCCCCACCCACCCTGAGTACCCACCCCTGAGGAAGTGCCCCAGAGGACACACCCCTGAGGACCCGCCCCAACGACTGGGCCCCAAACACCCACACCCTGAGGACCTGCCCCTGAGGACCCACAGAAGTCTCCTTGGCCCCTTGTGACCCTCCCCCGACCACCCCACACCCTCCCCAGAAACCACCCATCTGCTTTGCGTTCCCAGAGAGCAGTCTGCCTTTTCCAGACTATGACTTGGAGTCCAAAGGATGCACCCTTTTTGGCCTGGCTGCTTCCATGTAGCGCTCCATGCTGACATCCATCCACGCCCAGGTAGGATGGGGGCTCTTTCCTGTGTTTCGCTGAGCGTGTCCCACTGCACAGATGCACCACAGCGTTTATCCATGCGCTGATGAGTGTGATCTGACTAGTTTGCCATATTTAGTGATTACGAATGAAGCCAAACCATGAACGTATGAAAAGTTTCGTACGCGTGGGGATGTGCATGTGGGCCTCCATGTCTCTTAGGGAAACACCAGGGAGTGGAATGGCTGGCTCATGGGCGAGGCATATTTTAACGTTCCAAGAGGCTGCTGGATGCTTCTCCGGGTGGGGTTTCATTGTCCATTTCCACCTGCAGCCTGTGAGACTACCAGTTCCCTTACATTTTTGCCCACACATAGTGTGATCAGACTTTCTAATTATAGCAAATGTTGGAAACTTAGTGGTGTTTAGGGGAAAATTCTGGCCTTGACTGCACTTCCCATGAGACAAGTGATACCGAGCATCTCACACAAGGTTTGCCCCTCTGAATCCTGGGTGAGGGGTCTGTGGTAGGTAGATTCAGGTGTCAACTTGGCCAGGTGAAGATGCCCAGTTCTACTGCTGTGGACATGAGCCGACGGCATGTGAATGTCATCTGTTCCTGATTACAGCTGCAGTCGGCTAAGAGGCATGCCTGCTGCAATGAATGAGCTTGCATTTAATTGGCTGGTGCTTAAATGAGAGACTCAATGTAGCAGAGCCCAAGCAGCTCAGCATACCTCAGCTCAGTACTTGGAGCTCAGTCCAGGCCTTTGGAAATGCAGAAAGGAATCACCCCAGGGAAAGTTGTTGGAACCCAGAGGCCTGGAGAGAAGGTCAACAGAGACTGCCCTGTGCCTTCCTGCAAGAAAGAACCTGCACTGAAAGTTAGCTGCCTTTCCTCTGAAGAACTAACAAAATAAATACCCTTTTAAAAAACAAAAATAAATACATACCCTTTAATTAAAAGCTAATCCATCTCTGGTGTCTTGCATTTGGCAGCTAGCAAACTAGAACACGGTCCATTCAGATTTTTTTTTTTTTTTTTTTTTTAAAGGAAAGACAGAGAGAAGGAAGGAAGGATAGAAGGAAGGAAGGAAGGAAGAAAGGGAAACATTTTTAACCATTTTCTTGTTTTATTGTATTCTGTTTCTCCGTTTTTGTTACATGGGCTGGGGCCGGGAATCGAACCGAGGTCCTCCGGCATAGCAGGCAAGCACTTTGCCCGCTGAGCCACCGCGGCCCACCCCAGATTTTTAACTCTCTTTAACTGAAACCCCAGTCTTTGTCTTACCAGGTTGTGGCAGTTCGTTATTTATACAGTGTTTAGGTACAAGTCTTTTCTTTGACATGTTTGCAAATTCTTTCTCCCAGGCTGTGAATTGCTGACTTATTTTTGTAAATGTCTTTTGAAGAGCAAATGGGCTCCATTTTGATGAAGTCTAGTTGAGTTTCATCTTGAATTTTATACTAGGTAGTGGCTTCTTTTGTCAAGACCACGTTTTAAGATGTAATGATGTAATCAGATGTAACGTTTTCTTGAAGTTCTACAATCTTAGCTTTTAGGCCTATGATCAACCTGACTTCATTTTTTTTGAACATGTTTTGCTGTCAGGGCTGGCTGAGGTTCCGTTTCTGCCTATGGTCAGCTTTTACAGAACCATTTGTTGAAAATTTTGCCCTCTCCCCAGTGAACCTGCCCTGGTACCTCTGTCAAAAGTCCATCCATTTACAGGTTTGCTCCCAGCTCTCGGCACTGTTCTCTGGCCACTCACCTGGCCCACACTGGCCCCATGCAGTCTCACTCAGCCGACCTCTGTGGCATGTCCTAGGGGAGTAATGGAGGCCTCCAGCTTTGTACTTTCACAAACTTGTTCTGAGTATTCTAGGTCCTTTGCATTTCCTTATAAATTTTACAACCACCTTGTCAGTTTTCACAAATTTTCAGAAAGAAACCAGTCTGGCTTTTGTTTTGCCCTGAATCTCTAGATCCACGTGGGAGAGGCCACGCAAGGTGTTGACATGGCAGTGCAGGAGCTCACAGCCAGGAGTGCGCCCCACCCGCTCCCTCACTGCTCGGCAGACCCCTTGGATACCCAGTCAACTTCAGTCCATGGCAGACAGCTGGAGAGCTCTCTTGCTGAAGCTCGCACCTCTGCTTGAGGGTTTGTGTAGGGGTGTGTGCCACTATGAAAAGATTTATGTCCTCTTGAAAAGCCATGTTCTAACCCTAATCAATCAATCTTGAGGGAGCAACTGTTTCTTCTAATCCCTATTCAGCACTATAGGTAGGGAATTTGATTAGGTTATCTCCACAGATACGTGACACTCAATTCTGGGCATTAAATTTCATTAGATGGAGACGTGTCTCCATCCATTCTACCTGGGTCTCGATTAGCTTACTGGAATCCTATGAAAGGGGAGACATTTTGGAGAGAGTTCCTTTTGAGAATGAGGAGTGAGCCGCAGAACCACGACAGAAGGATGAGAGAACCACAGACTCCACGAGACAACGACCTTTGGAGATGAAGAAGGAAAACATTTCCTGGAAGCTGTATGAAACAAGAGGCCTGGAGAGAAAGCCAGCAGATGCCACCACGTTCGCCATGTGCCTTTCAAACTGAGGGGTAAACCCTGAATGTCACTGGCTGTGGTAGTTAGGTTCAGCTGTCAACTTGGCTAGGCAAAGTCACCTAGCTTTGTTGCTGTGGACATGAGCCAATGGCATGTGAAACTCATCTGTTTCTGATGACATCTGCAGGCGGTGAGGAAGCGTGTCTGCTGTAATAAATGATGTTTCATTTAATTCGCTAGAAGCTTAAATGAGAGAGCTCCATGTAGCACAGCCCAAGCAGCTCAGCATACCTCATCTCAGCACTAGCAGCTCAGCCCAGGCCTTTGGAGATGCAGAAAAGAATTACCCCCGGGGAACATTGTTGAAACCCAGAGGCCTGGAAAGAAGGCCAGCCAAGATCCCATTCCTGTGCCTTCCCATGTAAGAAAGAACCACACTGAAAGTTAGCTGCCTTTCCCCTGAAGAAATAGAACCTGCGCTCCTTCCCTCTCTTTCATCATCTGCACCTTAGCCTCCTTCCCTCTGCCCTCAGTACCTGCACTCTCCTGCTCCAGGCTGCTCAGAGCTGCATGGTGCACTGGGGGCTCAGCACAAAGCTCAGGAAGCCTTAGTAACAAAAAGCATCTCAAGAAAAAAAGGACTGGCATTCCATCATGCTGCTACAGGGTCCTGAACAACCACAAGCGCCCACAACTCAGGACCGCCAGGCTACCCAGGAGGTTCCTGCACAGGAGCAGATTTACAGGGCCCACAGCTCCTTCCCAGCTGCCTGCAGCTGGGAAGCAGCAGCATCTCCATAAAGTGCATGGAGCCCGGCATAAAATTAACCTGGCATCAATTGTTTTCCACCCATTTGACAGACCCATGTCAGCTCATCTGCAAGAGGAAATAAAAAAGTCAAGCCTAAATGCGTAAAAAATTATGATGAAGTTCTAAATAAAGCAGGGGATGGACTGATTGAGTCAAAAGTCAATCAATCAGTGGATGGATGGATTAGGGACATCTCATGAGCCCTAAAGAAATGATTTGCCCAAACACTGGGATTCAACGGCAGAGCACCAGATTCCAACACTTTTAGGAAGAAAGAATGAAAGATCAATTCAAAGAAAAAATAGATAAAGAACGCGGGGACTTGGCATGCTGACACACCTATTGCTGAGAACCATTTTCTCGGTTGACCTGAAAACTTCGGGAGCGTTTATTTACTTTCAACACCATCCTGAGATCGGTATTTTCAATTTGGATCCAAGTTATTATTTTTCACATCACAGCAGCGGGGAGTGTAGTAAAGTGGCTCACATTTTAGTGCTAAAAAGATCGCTATGACATTCTCTGGCCACTGCAGGCCAGACAGCAGTGACTCAGTGGGGCCGGGGACTGGGGGCCCTCAGAAAACCAGTCTTGCTTCTCTCCATTTTTCAGGCCTGTCTCGCCCCCAGGACAGGCGAGGGGAACGCAGGGAGGAGCTGATGGTAGAAGCAAATGTGTTTCCTGCATCAAAAGCATGCTTGCTTCTCTCCTCTTCCCTGCCCCTTTTGTCTCCCCCAAAATCTCCCCAGGAGAGAAGAGGAGGTGGGGCAGGTGGCAGAGGGCAGTAAGCAGGAAGGACCACAACTACATTCCTGGGCCACCCCTCACATATTCCAAGGGCAGCACCCTGCTGGGGAGATGCCCTCTGGGTTGACCGCCTATTTCAGCACTCAGCAAGGAGGCCCGAACCCACCCCAGATAACTTGGAGCTCCCACTTGGAGGGGGTGGGAGAGTCTTCTGGGCTCAGCCCATCCTCAAAAGACATCAGGCCCTCCAGGGAAGGAGCCTTCTCCGAGGGTTCAATGGCAGTAGGAATGGACCAGCCCGCCTGCTGGTCAGCAGGGCTAGGGGCACTGGCCTTCCCAGGCCCAGCCGCCAGCAACACCCCAGAGGAAGCTGCTGCATGGACGGCATGTCCTGGACAATGGAAGGAGCTGCCACCCTGAGGGTTCGACCCTGCCTTGGCTCAACACAAACACTGCCAGGTGCCAGGGTCCCAAGGTAACTCGGTGTTCAGAGGCCCGGGGCCTCCACTTCCAGCTACAGGAACTGAGGGCCCCTGTGCAGCTAGCTGTTGGGCCCTGCCCGGAGGGAGTCCTGGAGGAGAGGCCCCTCAGACAGCCTGGTTTCAGGGTCACAACTAATCAATGCTGACCATTCAGGGGGGTGGGGCCTTGAAGGGAAGGCCGCCCCACCACCGGTCATGACCCTGGGTTTCTGGCCTGGCACCCACTTCTCTGCTCACGGCACACACCAGGTGCACAGGCCTCTCACTCCAGGGACCCTACTGCCCAGAAGGGGCGTCCAGATGTCGGTTGTGGGGTCACTGCCCTGTCAAGTCCGCTAGCCTCAGGGGCAGCTCCAACAATGAAACATCCTGGCTGCCCGAATCTGCACCACAGGGAGACCCTCACCCCCAGCCACCCAGGACCTCGAGTAGGTAGAGGAGCCAGAGCTGCTCTCACCTTGGCTGTAGGAGCCAAAGGGCCGGAGGCTCAGCTCACGGCCTTCCCCACCCGTCCACACAATCCTGAGCTCCAGAACCTCTCCATCCCTCAGGGTCTCCCTCTACCCCTGCCCCCAGCCTGAGCTCCCTCTGTGGGCTACCCCCACAAACACCCCGTTGCACTTCGGTTACAGGGTCAACAGGAGGCCCAAGGCAGAGGTGGGAGGAGACTGACCTAGGGCTGTGGGAGAGGCCTTGGCTACATGTTCCTGCAGGCTCCCTGCTGACACCCGACACTGGCAATGGCTCCACAGCCTGTTTCTTCCCTTCTCTTGAGCTTCCTAGGTCAGATGGTCAGGAGAGAGCACTTACGACGCTTCCTGGGGTGATGCCATGCTGTTGTACCCAGACAAGGTGACAGGAAATCATATGAAAATAAACTTGTAATTTCTACCTCATTCAGCCACTGGGAAGCCAGGATTCAGGGAAGTCACTGCCATGGCATCCTCCTATCAACGTTCTGGCTTCGGGGAGGAGGAATAAGTGTTCTATGCTCCTCCGTGGACTGCATGGTTTTGTGTCCCGGAGGGGGTCAGACAATACCTTGGAAGGCCACAAGCCCCGCAGAGCACTTGCTCAGCACCAGGGGCCAGGGAAGGACTTGACCGAATCATGCCCACGGGAGCACACCCGTCCTGAGGGCCACAGCAGGAAAGGCCCTCCAGAGGAGGTGCAGGCCGAGCCCAGAGGCATCCTGGACCCTCAGGAGTCCAGAACCTGTCCAAGCTACACTGATGCCAGACCCCAAAACTCCAGGACAGCAGGGTGCCCATCTCTGTGGCAGGCATGGACCCAGGTTTCAAGACGGGTGTCTTTGGGGAACACTCCTCTGTGATGCCACGGATCCCCAGACTCAGCCAGGCCCACGGCTCCCAGGGCATATAAGCACACAACTGTGCACTGATGGCCGGCAGGTCGCACAACTAATTGGGATCCACTCTGGCAACCAAAAGGGTGCAGATCTTGCTTCCCTATGGACGGGTTTCAACACACTCACAGCCCCATGCTGAGGCTACGTCGCCATTACTGCTCATGCACGGTTGCAGACATGGGGCCTGAGGTGCACAGGCCCCTGCATCGCTGCTGACACCACAGGTACACTGTGAGTGGGACAGGACTTGCACTCATGGAGCATTGCAGCAGGCACAGCAGGTGGGCACTAAGCACCAGGCACGATGCAACGGTAGGAAGCGGGAGGCCCTCCAAGCAAGAGAGAGCAATGGCGAGAGGAGTCTGGGGCAACGGTGTGTACAGAGGCCCCCAGAAGGTGGGCAGGACAGAGCGGCTGTGCCAGCGAGTCTCAAGGGCCTGGGGGAGGTGGCAGCCCTTATCTTCCAAGTCCTGGGGCCCCCATAGGGTCGGTATCACAGCAGCAGGGACACAGTCTCCCCAGGGCAGCAGGACAGCAGAAATCAGTGCCCGGGTTTTACTGTCCGCGTCCTCGAACGTCCCACGAGGTTGGTTAGGGCCTGGTGTGTGAGCAGCGTGTTCTCAGCGGCCCTCCAGGGCACAGCCGTTTCCTCTCCTTGACTCTCTTCTGGAAACAAAGCTAATGTTCTATTTCCCATGGTCGGAGGACGGAATTGGAGACTCTTAAAAACTCACTGGCGATTCATAATGGAATCCACAGAAAAATGTTCTTGGGGTGCTGATTCACCAAAGTTTGCAGGAGATCCAACACATTTAACGTTGCAACACAGAAACCAAACGGTGCAGCCCCTGCCCCATGCCCACACACTCAGAGGCCGTGGCTTTCCTGATGGGCTGTGGTTGTCTCTCCGCCAGGACCGTGTGGGACAGAGTCGTCCTCTTGGGCAGCCACAGGAAGGAGTCAGGAATTGGGAGGCGGGGCCACTGGGAAGAGGAAAGTCCCCGCCTGGGACATGCACCCTGCCCTCCTCCTGCAAGTCCTCCTTGGCTCCATGAGTCTTCCAAGACACCTCCCTCCCAGGACAGGCCAGTCCCAATCTCGGTACCTGGGGAGCTCACCAGCCCGTGACTTGAGACAGCTACATCCCCAGGGTCCCCATCTGGCTCCTCGACCTGATTCTCCCTTGAGTTCCGTGCAGGTGGACCACAGCCCCATGCTGGGAATAACAGGCACTTGCATTTAACCCACAGATGGATGCTGCAGGCCCTCCCACCCCAAGCACTGCTCGGCCCCTGGGGACTCACCCATCAACCCAAACCCATTCGCTGAGCACAACGCCCCAGAAGGGTGGAGGGGCTGCAAGGGCTGCTCCAGATCCTTTGCCCAGTAGCCTCCCTGACCACAGGACACCATGACAGAGGCCATGGAGGTGGGGGCGTATCCATGCACTTCCAGTGAGGAAGCGTCCCAGGGACGGCTAAGCAAAGGCCCTGGGGTAGGAACATGAAGGTTTTTCCAAGAACCGCACAGGACCCAGCCATGTGGCTGGAACCAAGGACCAAGGTGGGACCAGAGATGCTCTAGGGAAGGGAGCCCAGGCTGGGAGGACGCTGAAGGCATTATTATGCCGTGGGGGTTTTCTCAGGGAAATGAGAGCCACAAGAGACTCTAAGCTGGGAAACAGAGAGCAGGTCAGGGCTCGGTGCTGCCAGGTGGGGACCAAGTGGGACAGCATGGGGGCCAAAGTCCATGTGCAGTGCTATCTCAGTGACCCAACCACCCAAACTGCATGGGTGCCAGGACTCTGCTCCAAATGCCTCTCAGCCTCGGCTGATCTCTGCAGCTCCACCTCAGACACAGACCCCACTGACCACTACCACTCACCTTCACCATCGTCATCCCCTCAGGCCGGCAGTGAAACCCACCGGATGCACTGGCTGAAAGAAAGTAAAGTGACACAGATCTCTCTCCAGTGCTCCTTGTAATAGATGAGAGCTGGATGGACTGCCTCCATGAGCTGCACGGGCCTCGGCTGAGCAAAAACAGCAGCCTAGAGGAGAGGGGAGGCAGCAGCAGCAGCTAACATTTAGGTGCTGTCCACATGCAATGCTGTCCACACCCGCTGCTGGCCTGAGCAGTTAGCACTGTCCACGCCCCACATTGTCCTGAGAACCCAGCGCTGTTCTGGGCACCCAGCACCGTATACACCCCACACTATCCTGAGCACCCAATGCTGTCCACACACCACACGGTCCTGAGCACACAGCACTGTCTTGCACTTGGCCCTGTTCACACCTGGTGCTCCCCACGTCCCACATTGTCCTGAGAACCCAGCTCTGTTCTGAGCACCCAGCACTGTCCATACCCTGCACTATCCTGAGCACCCAATGCTGTCCACACATCACATTGTCCTGAGCGCGTAGCACTGTTCTAGTACTTGGCCCTGTCCACACCTAGCGCTGTCCACACCCGGTGCTGTCCACACCCGGCACTATCCACACCCGACGCTATCCAGGGCAGGTCCACCATACACACAGCCTCACCTAAGCCCAGCCAAGCTGTGGCTGACAAAGCACAGTCACAGTGCTGAGCTCAGGGTCTCATCCTGAGGCCTGGACTAGCGGCCCTCCGATGCCCTCCACTACCTGATGAGAAGCCACGCAAGGGAACGTCCCAGAGAAAACCCGGAGGCAGGGCCGGGCCCAAGACCCAGCCCAGAGGGTACATCGCCCCCAGGAAGGCGGTGAGTGCAGGCCCTGGGCAGGCACCCACGACCAACAAGACTCCCCCTGTCATTACAGTGCAGTGTCCAATACTCAGGGCCAGACACAGCTTTGGTGCCACCTCCTGGCAAACTGGGGGCCAACAGCGTGCAGGGTCAGGCCTTCGGGGGCTCAGGTGAGGGATACAACCCCCAGGTGAGGGCCTCAACCCCACCTGCTGCCTTCATAGGGTGAACTTCATTGTGGGAACAGGCCAGGACTCTGACCCCATTCATACTTGTGACAGCATTTACGGACAAGACAAATGCATTTCAATTTCCTCTCTCAATTAATGGCCTATTCTTTGAACCAAACTCAGCTAAAAAATATTACTCCACCACCACTAATCTTATAAAAATTCAATGTCCCTCCTCTGACAGGCAGAGGCCAGTGTGCTGGGATAAGGAGGGTGACCACCAGGCCCAGGGCTTCCCAGCCCTGCCGAACACCCTGGAGTGCAGGATCCACTTGGCCACATTCAGCATGAGGGAGACAGCAACAGGCTGGCGGCAGAGGGCTGCACAGCATGGCAGGGAGGCAGGAGGCTGGCCTGGTACCATCACCCTGAAAGGGAGCAGGCGGAGGTGCGGACTCTCGGGTGAGCTCCAGATGAAGAGGTGGAGCACCGCTGGGCACTGACCCTCGTGATGCACCCGGACACCCGTGCGCCGGCTGCACACTGCCCGAGGCCAGAATGCTGTAAGTGTGCTTCAGCACTGGGAGGTGTGAGGCTGGACAAGGGGGAGAGGCTGGGTGAGGCTTGGATTGGGGGCAGGGAAGGGTGAGGCCAGTTTCTTGCCGTCGCTGGCACAGGTGTCCCAACTTAACAACACTGTAAACCCTGGCCCACTCCCTGCTGCCCCAAGGCACCCAAGGTGGCACCTGTCCCTGTGCTCCCTCCAATGGGCATGCTTCTCGCCACCCTGGCCTCGGCACTCACACCCATCACTGCATCCAGCCTCAGGTGGGACCATGCTCCTGCCAGGGTCAAGCCCTCTGCTGGGCTGGAGGACAAGCCAATGATGCAGACCAGGTATCATGGGGAAGACAAATCCCACACGAGTGCTGTACACATGGTGAGTGAGGGGAGCCCAGGGAGGAGAGGTGAGGAAACCACCTATTGCGAGGGGAGCTGGGGCTTCCCTACAGGCAGGGTTTTGATACGATGGTGCTCCCACCCAGCAGCCAGCTTTCAAAACCCTGCTCAAGTGGCTCCTCCACCAGTCTCTGCCCACTCGCAACTGGCCACACGCGGCATTGCAGAAGGTGCCACTGTCCTCTAAGTTCCAGAGCCACTTGCCTGTACTGCTCTGTCCCTCTGGGCTTCCAACTTCGAACCCACACGGCAGGATCCACCCCATATGACAGTTGCTCCCACTCAGTAAGCTCTACCCACACAGCAGGCTCCTCCCACTGATGGCTCCACCCCGGCATTTAAGGGCTGCAGAGATGTGGCTGCATCTTCACCTCAGGGGCCAACACATTCTGTGAGGGACAGAGCATTCAGACCAAGGCGATGGACTTCACCAGGGAAAGCACATGCTTCCAACTCCCCACAGCCTCACGCTGGGGCCACAGGCACACGAGGGCTTACCGTGAAGTGCTCCTCGGACTCACAGCTTCAAGCAGGTAGAAGCGAACCCTGCTGAACACCGTCATCACATCACTGGACAGGAGCTCTCTGGAAGGGAAAAGGTGACTCTTTAATGCAAACCCACCCAGGCACCTCACCATTCTGCGGGCACAGGAGTGCTGGTTTCAACACTTTCACACCCTAAAATCCACAAGGCAGAGGAAGGGATGAGTGAAGGACGCTGACAGCCAGGACAGGAACCGGCATGCCTGAGTGTGCTCGGAAGCTGGGCGCAGAGGCCCCCAGACACCCCACAGCCTCACAAGATGGTGAACCCTGCAAGGGGTGCAGCTGGGGCATCATGCCTGACACTGGGCACAGGGACCCCAGTCACCGCACAGCCCCCCGAGATGGGGGAACCTGCCAGGGGTGTAGCCAGGGCATCTCCTCACAGTGCACGTCCAGGCTCTGCTGGGACACTGAAGCCCCGACAGCAGGACTCACGTGCACACTCACAATCCTGGTCCCACCAGGGAGGGCAACAAGAAGGTGAGGGGCAAAAGGGGCCCCAACCTGTCATGCCCCAACCCGAAGCCTGTGCTCCCCGTGCGCATCCACTTGGATCCCCAGAGGAGATGGTGAGACAGAAGGGGACGGAGGATAGAGGTGCCAGGGCTGCCCCGTCAGCAGAGAAAGGGGCCCAGTTTCACAGCTTTGACACTTGGCACAGTTCAGATCTAAGAATGAATACATTAGGAGAGAAAACTCAAAAGAAAGTGATTGCAGCAATATTTCTATTTCTAAAAGATACTTTATTCTTTACTTCTTTCTCAAATGGGCTCCTGATGGACGTGCCTACACATTACTGAAGATTCTCAAAATCGACCTCCACTGTACTTTATTTTCTCGAATCCCCTGTACATGGATTGCTGGCAAATGGGGAGAAACAGGGTTTCTATTCTGAATAACACCCCTACTGCATTCCCCGCAAAGCTGAGCCCTGTGAATACTCTTCTAACAGCCTGGAGGTAATAGGGCCTCAGACCCATGACCCTTGGGGATAGCTTCACAACCCACCACTCAGCCTGACGGGCTTCCCCTCACCTGAAGTTTTTTAATAGTTTCCAGAATGTAGAAAGGTACACACATTCATAAGAAGGACCTCATGTTCCCAAGACCCACCTTGAATGACTCTTCCTATTAGGAGGGAACTGCTCTTTTTGTAGACGACTCAGCATCCAGGGATGCCCCTACATACAGATCCGCTCCAAACCACCCCGAAGAAACTTTGATGCAGAGTCTGCTTTCCAGTATGCACACTACATGTATCTGCTAGCTCAGTCAGCTAGCTGGGATGAACTGCAAAGTAAACCAAACTTCACACTTTAAAAAATACTACTTGTGCTGCTCAGGAATCTGGTTCACAAGGGAACAGCAGAGATGCTAGTCTCTGCTTCGAAACTGAGAAGAGGGGAGGGCGGCAGGGCGAGGAAGAATGGGGCAGTGGCCTGGAAGCGGCACCCAAGGCAGCCCTGGCATGACTGGCCCCACAGTACGGACTGCCTCATCCAGGGTGGGGACGTCTCGTCCCTCCTGCCCATAGCATGGCCTTCTATGTGGTGGCTGGGTCCCGAAAGAACCGGGTGAGAGCCATAGTGCCTTCTGTCCCCAGACTGGGACCTCAGTGTTTCCTCTCTGCCCTTCGAGGTCCACGGGAGAAAAGGGCCTCAAGGGAGAAGAGCCAGCATCCCTGGCAAGGTGGTGGAGCTTCCGCAGCCCTCCACTTCAGGGGCAGTGAGGCAGCCTGGGCCTTGCCGCCAGCCCCAGGCCCCTCGTGGTGGGCGCAGGCACAGGGCACTGTACAAGTCTTCTGCTGTGGGCAGGGCCCGGTGTGGCCAGGCTGCGGGGTGGGGCCCTGGCACCTCAGGCCTCCTGGTGGGAGCTGCTCTCTGACCCAGCAACTCTGGGTTCGCTTGCAGCCAGGAGCTTTCTCACTCCCTTCCCATGGGACACTGGTGACCCCACTGCCCCTCTCAGCCCGAGCGGCATCCCCAGCTCTGGGGGCTGGCAGGTTAGCTCCAGCACTTGGGGCTCTACCACGATGTGTGGAGCATCCCAGAACTTGAGGAGTCTTAGAGACCCCCTGGAGGCCCACTGGGAGACTGTAGGAGGCATGGACCTGGAGGACCGGGTGCCACTCCTAGCTGATTCCCTGTCTCAATAGGAGACCCGCCTGCAGCCAGAAGGACCTGGCTTCCTTTAAATCCCAGCGAGCCATCACCCTTCCATTTAGCAGTCTGTCTATGGCCCATCTGCCTCCTTCCACATTTTGCCCTGACAGCAAGGAGGAGCTGCTAGACATACCCTCCATTTGCAAAACTCCAGTAAAACAGATTATCAGTTTCACGACCACAGGCGACCCTGAATTGTTGCTACTACAGCTTCCAAAGACCCTGGCCTGGCCATCCTACAGTTCCTCAGGGAACTTCGCAAGGCACCTGCGCTCCCACTACCCAGCACACATCTGTTCTTTATTACTCACTCCTCAAGACCCTCAACCCAAAGCCACTGTCACACTCTGTCTCTGCCTAGCACCTCCTGTTTCCAAGGACACTGCAGGTTATGGGAAAAGACAGTGCAGTCCCCGCCCATGACGGTGGCATCAGAGCCACTGTGCTGGGGTAGCGAGTGCAGCAGGAGGCACTGATGGGCTGCATTTAGCGAATACCACCTGCACAGGCACTTGTCCGCGAGCATCGCCCAGTGCCCTGCACTTAATCTTAGAGTTGATACAGAACACACACCCACGGTCAGCAAGCCTGGGACTCGGTGTCCGGTTAAAGAAAAGAAAAAGCCTAGAAAACAACCACTTGCAGACCCTCAGCCAACAGGACACACAGAGCTGCACTCGCGAGGGGAGGAGCACATGGCACCCACCAGTATCCCACCTGCCACGCAGAGGAATACCTGTGGAAATCCCCAGGCCTGGAAGGACCAGGTAACCAGAGCCTGGGGAGGCTGAGGGGCTGGGATCTGCATACCAAAGACACAGAACCATGTGCTGTCCAACAGAGAGCCCCAGCAATCTGTGTACAGTGTCAGGCCCCTGCAGATCTCCCCGATCCCGGACACCTGCCACCAGCAGGCAAAGCACAGCAGCCACAAGGTGCAGCTCACAGGAGGCTGAGGAGCTGCTGAGCATGCGGCCAGCTCAGTCCAGGGCAAAGGCTGAGAGAGACCCTACCTTAAACAGCTACAAGGCAGCATTGAAAGAAGCTTGCAAAAGCAAACTTCAGCACGCTTCAAAGGAGAACAAGGTCTGCACACTGAACAAAGGACTCCTGGGCCACATCAAGGATCATCTGATCTGTGAAGAATCAAGAAAAGAGGACCCACAATCCTACAAAAACTCAGTTTATAGAAACAGATAAAGAGAGCAGAAATGAAGGGAGCAGCTGAAAGGAACTTGGGGACGGCGAAACGAATATGGCTAACACTGTGAAGAAAATCACGCATAGGAGGAAAACATACCGATATAAGGACCAGAAGTGAAGCTTCCAGAGCTGAGAAATGCAATAAACTTTATGAAGAAAAAAATCCCATGGATGGACTGAAGAGCAGATTAAAACTTGCAAAATGAAGCAAGGAGGAGAAATGAATTGACAAACCTTAAAAGAGTTTCAGTTATCTGTGGGACAGAACGCAGCAACCTGACAGACTTAAATCAGAGTCACAGAACAAAAGAGGAGAAGGCAAAGAAGGGGAGGGGGACACTTAAAAGAAATAATGGACACACATTTGCCATAGGATTAAAACTGTAAATCCACAAATCCAAACACCTCAGAGCACCTCAAGCAGGATAAACTCAAAGAAAATCCAACAGAAGCACAACGTAATCAAATTGCTGAAAACTGGCTCTGAAGACCAATCTAGCAGACAGGAAAAAATAGGAAATACTAGAGACAAGAAAAGATGAGGATAATGGCTCAATTCTCATCAGAAACAATACAATCCAGAATACCACGGGACAGTATTCTTAAAGTCCTCCAGGAAAAAAAATGAATAAGCCAGAGTTCTTTTTGCAACAAAATATCTTTCAGAAAGGAAGACAAAATACAGACTTTTTTCAGACACCTAAAAGCTGAGAAAATGAAGAGCAGCAGAGCTGAGCTACAAGACTTGTTCAAGGAAGCCCTTCAGGCTGAAGGAAAATGATCCCACTTAGAAATCTGAATCTACACAAAGAATGAACAGCACTCAAAATGATAAATGGCTTCTTAAAACTAAAATGACATTTTTCTGACTTTCTAATCTCCTTAAACGATAACTACGTAACGCAAAAATAAAGACTCTGTATGTAGGTAGGACACAGGTAGAAATGTACTTATATATACACACAGGAAGTGGTGATGCTCTGTTCTACGTCCCTTCAAGGGGACGCGAAGCAGCACAACTTCATTCCAAGTTAAAAGACGCATCTCCCTGCCTGCCAAGGCGAAAGGACATCTCCTAATGCTTTTTGTACTTCTTCATCTGCATTTTCTCTTCCATGTTAAATGCCTAAAGTGATTAGGTTTTCTAACTGGTTTTGCTGTCTTTTTCAGACTTCAGGGATTCTTGATGTATTTAAATATTACGTTTTTCCCTGGAAAATGTGTGTGGCACATTGTGACTTTAAATACATACACGTATACATTCACTGCTTAAAATCACAGCTAAGTTAGTAATAGGCATAAATCCAAAACTAAAACAAACCAGCAGAAAAGGCTCACAGCCAGGGTAGACTTGTCTGCACACACATACGTTTCCTTTCTCAGGGGCACCCACTGTCCTGCGAGCGTTTAATAAAAAGCAGCTGTGGTTCCTGTAGTTTGAAAGAGCACATGTGACAGCACCGAGGAGGGATCCTGGGTGATGGTGGGAAACAGCAGCAGCAGCTCAGCCCCACCCAGAGGCCACTACTGAGCAGCTGCTCTTGCCACAGGACACCAGACCAAAGTGGGCCACTGGCCTGGTCACCCCACTGCACTTGATGGCAACTTGTGGCAGGGGTCCTGACACATGCCCCGGGAAACCTGGGAACACAGCAGACTCAGACGGGGCTCCCACGTGACTGCATGGCATTCACATTTGCAGGAGGGCAGCTTGCACAGAATTCCCCAACTCTCCATCTACAGATGAGCCTGGACTGCTGGCCTACACCCCAGTGGGGGCAAGCACCCCTGGGAATCCCAGCACAGACCCAGTGCCCAGAGAGCTCACAGCAGATGGTACTGCAGTGGGACCCCTGCCCAGGCTGCCCCACACATGGGGTTTTGCTGTGCCCAGGCTGCAGCATGGTCTGTGGGCCAGGGGCTTCCCGTGGTCCCAGGTATTGTCCTCCACAGCTCCCAGCTATGCCACTAGAGCTTCCTGGGAGGCTGGGAGTGTGCAGGGCTAGGGGAGTGGGGACAGGGGCCATCTGCAAGGATGGCCATGGCAGGCCTCTTTCCTGAGGGGGACCTTGTGAAATACCCTCGACCCTTCGGGTGGACAGTTGAACTTACCGCTGTCATCTGTCGTGACTGTGGGAAAGTGACACGGGGCCTGCTGGCGGCCCAGGCTCCCTCTGCAGACTCATTGTTGTGAGCCAGCAGCTGGGGAGGCCGCCCTCTGCCCCCTAGACTCGGAAGGGCTGCGGATGTAGGTGGGAACGGGTGCTTGGGTGAGACACGCAGGGCTGCACCTCCTTCCAATACAGAAGAAAGGACAGGGAGGCTCAGGACAGTTCACATCCACCTGAGGGAAGAAAAAGACAGGCTCTTTTAATCCACTCTTGTAGGTGCAGACATATTGTAGGCAAAACTTTTGATCATTAGATTATTTCCATGAGGATGTGACCTCCCCTCCATTTAAGGTGGGTCTTAGTTTATCAGAGTCCTTAAAAAAGCTCACACAGAGTTCAGAGCTGACTCAGGGAGATGGCACCACTGCAGGGAGATGACAACACAGTGACATTTGGAGATGCAGACAAAAATGCCCCCAGGAGATGCGAAGCGATGAAACCCATCCAAAGTATATCCCAGAGAAGTTAAGTGAAGCCCCAAAGGTGCTTAGAGAGGACGCCACTGGAATCAGAAGCTGAAAGCAACAAATGGGGTGCAAAGACCAGCAGACCCAGCCACAGGCCCTCCCAGCTGACAGTGTTCCAGATGCTGGCAGCCTTTCCTCCAAGAAAACGGCCTCTTGTTGGCATCTTAATTTGGACATTTTCACGGCCTCAGCACGACAAACTCATAACTTAAATATCCCCTTTGTAAAAGCCGATGCATTTCTGGCAGCTTTAGCAAACCAGAACACCCTCGTGACCAGGAAGCTCTCAGGAGGAAGAAGCGAGGAACAGAAAGACCCAGGCCTCCCTGACCCCTAAAGCAAAGGACAGGCCTCTTCTGGGCCCCACACATGGCCACCGATGGAAACTGGGGCAAGGGCCCTGGAGGGACGCCTGCCGCAGCCGCTGCCCACCAACCACAGATGGGAATTCCTGCTCTTGAACAGGGACTCGAGAGCTGAGCCTCCTTGCTGCCACCGCTGCGGCCTTCCCAGGCCTGGGGACCTGAGACCCCATACAGGATAAGGAGGAGAGCCAGTTCCCCACAGGCACTAGGCGTGCACTCAGCAGGGGACACAAGGCCTGTAGTGCTTTCTGTCTGCAGTTACAAAACTCACCAAGGACGTGGAGTCACCAAGACCACCGAAACCCTCCTCCTGTCCGTCTGTCATGGAGTGGGGTGGGCAGCCTGAGGACAGCGTGGGGCATCCAGAGGGCACACAGAGGTGTCCTCCCCACAAATGCTGCCCAGGACTCTCATCTAAGCCCAAGGGACACAGTCACTAGACCATTTCAGGGTCAGGTGACTGATGCTGGTATTTTGTGCCTACCCTAGGGAAGAGGCAGGCATTTGGCACAAGTTCTCCTGTGGGCACATGACGATTACATGCCCAGAGGGTAAATCTGTAGACAATATTGCCATGAAAACACCTTCCCCAGCCCCCACGAGGCCCACAGTCACTTACTTGACAAACTTGTCCACGTGCGCCATGGAAGATTCATATTCTTCCCCCGAACTCCTGACAGTGCAAGGCCAGGAAGTGCAGCTTGTGTGTGTGAACCTGGGGAGAAGCACACACGGTTAGGCTTGCTTGTGTGTGTGGACAGCAGGGGAGAGGCACACGTACTCAGAGTTGCTTGTGTGGGTGGACAGTCAGGGGGAGGTACACAAGCTCCGGGCCGCTCATGCGCACGGACAGTGAGGGGGAGGCACATGCACTCAGGGACGCCAAGAGAGGCCTGTACCTGGGACTCTAGGCATTACCCCATGAATCCAGCTGTTTTATTCCTGGTCATCATCCACTTTCCCATTTCTATAAATTCATAAGAAAGGATGCAGAATTTCTTTATACTGTCTTTAATAACTTAGGGGCATACTTTTCTAATTATAAAAAGTACATTATAGGGTTCATGGGTGGTTAAGTGGTAGAATGCTCGCCTTCCATGCAGGAGATCCGGGTTTGATTTCTGGACCAGACACCCCCACAAAAAAATCAATTATAAATTAAAAAAAGAAAAGTACATGCAAATTTTTAAATCGGTCATAATCTCATAAATAAATATAGCCAGTGTTGACCTTCCAAGTGTCCCTCCAAAAAGGAGCAAGAAGTTTTCTGTGAGTGTGCGTGTGTGCGTGTGGGGTTGTGCATACAGCTGTGCACACACAACTTACTCTCTCTTTGGAAACAATAAAGGGAGCTCCCTGGAAGTGACCAAGCCTGGCAGGGGCCCTTCTGCCCCCAGCCCCCATTCCATAACAGAGGAGGATGCTGAGGCCATAGGGCAGCCACGACTCAGGATCAGGGCACGTGGAAGAAGCGGCGGCCAGCTCTCCTGAGCCCTCGGCCACCCTTCCTCAGGACACTCACCACTTCCCCTGGCCTCTGCCCTGCCCTGTCTCCTTCCCTTCCAGGAACAAAAACACTAGGTTTGCCCCCTGGAGCATCTTCTAGAAGAAGCTTACAACCTTGGGTCTGTAGCACACCTGCTGGGCCTCCAGGCCTCACATCTACATTCCAGTGAGGAAGGAGCAGAAAGGACCGAAAATTAAATGAAAAAGAGAAAACACAAACACTTTCACTTCTAGAGACTTACTTGATTTTATTTAGAAAAACTGCCTCAGAGTTCCCAGGGCCAGTGTGCACACGAGTGAGGAGCGTTAGCTGGCAGCCACGTCCAGGCCCAGCAAGTAGAGAGAGAAGCCGGGGGAAAGCAAAATTCACACCAGGGCACAGGTTCATCTCCCACCCAGTGGGGTTGTAGGCCCTTGGGTGCAGCTGCCCTGGGTGCTGCCCAGACACTGTCCCTCCACCGCAAAATATCCAGGTCTGAGCGTGAACTAGCCAGGGGTCTCAAGACAGAACAACCACAGGGCCCCCACCCTCACCCTCAGAGGCTGTCAGGGGGACTGTGCTCGATGCCACAGGCTGGGTGGCCTGCAGGGGGACGGCGGGTGAATCCCACCCCAGCAGCATGGCTGCAGGCTGCAGGGGCCTCCCGCCGCCCCTCACAGTGTCAACCCTCCCGCACCTGCCCCCGAACTGACTCCCATCAGCCAGATCTGCTCCACACCAAACACTGCAAACCTCAACTTCCTGGGCCCCCGTCCCCCCAGCAGGAGCTCTGACCATCCACCAGGTCGCCCATGCCCACCAAAGGGTCTATGTTCCCCTGCCCACCCCGATCACGATCCGGCTTCTCTTGGCAGATTCCTGGAAACCTATCAGGTTCCAGGCCTACAGCCTGCCCCATGGAAGTCAGACTTGTCAATCCCCACAATCACAAGAGCCAATCGCTATAACAAATCTCCTCATATTTGCATAATACGCTTTGGGTTCTGTTTCCATGGGATACATAATACATCCCTCTTTACACAGAAATCTGCACTTCTTCTAACACGGGGGCTTTACGGATGAGAAGCCACATGGGCGCAGGTTATGGCACCTCCTTCAAGCTGAGCAGAGGGTGACAGCAGCACCAATCCCAGAGGGCACCATGCACAGATAGGTGGGAGCTAATATCACCAAGCTGGGGTACCCAGCCAGCACCCCTAACCCGCCGCCAGGCTGCCCACCAGGGCCCGCGCCAACTCCCTTCCCTACCAACCCCCTCGCGGTGCCCTAGTCTGAGACCCAGACACCAAGCTGCCTGCTCTGGGGCAGGGGATCCTCAAGGCCTTTGGTTGCTGCTTTCTCACAGGGCACCCTGGGTGCTAAGGTGCCCCCAGTCACTGCCACTGCCACAGTCCTCGGAGTCACGGGATCTCAGAACCGATGCCCATGAGCTCATCGCCACAACCTCTACCTGAGCAGCATGCCCTGCACATCAACCCCACTCTTCCCAGGTGGCCTGGAGGCGGTCGACCACACAGCAGCACACAGGTTGGCTCCAGGCTACCCGGGCAGCAAGATGCCAGGCATGCGCCATGGAACACAGTCAGGACAGTGGCAAGCATTCCCCAAGCCTGGAGGGCAGCACACCATGGGGTGTCTGTCTCTCATGTGGGCTAAGGGGGACCTAAATCACAAGCCCCAGCCTCATTCACATGCTGGCAGGAGCCCCTGCAAACAGAGGAGAACAGCGTGGGTTCCCTGGAAGCTGGTGAATGCCAGGTGGATGTGGCTTTGCTGCACCCGTCAGATGAAAGAGCACACTCTGTACGCCTCAGGGACATGGCGCATGACACAGCTCTGCAAACTAACCTAGGCTCCAATGGACCCGTCAGTAACCAAGTCAGTTGGCCCTGCATGAGGGTGTCATCTCCAAGGGATAAAGCAAGGAAGAAATCACAGGGGAACTAACCTGGACACACACTGCACACTAAAGTGGTCGCAAGCAGCTGCATGGAAAAAACCAAACCACAGCGAGAAGCAGGGCCCTAGCATGTCATGCAACCAGTAAGCTGCACTGAGGCAGACCCCATCCTGCTCCCCGCTGTTCTACCCACCCCAGCCCTGTCCCACTGGGCCCACACTCTCCTCCAGGAGCCCCAAAGCTTCCAGCTATATGCCCACGTGGTTTTTTTTCCCCTGGACAACCCTGGCTGCCATTGATAGCCTTGGACCCCAACAGGAGCACAAGACCCACAGGGCCCGGCCCCAAAACTAGATCCACACGCATCCAACAGACAGTGACTTGACCACTGCCTGCAGCGCCCCAGGCACACCTGAACCCCAGGGGCTGGTCATGCTCCAAGATGCTCCTTCCAGCACAAGCTGCAGAGGGCACTCCTCAGAAACACAAAAGGAGGCACAAGAGAAAGCCTGTGACCTTCCCGCATTTAAGAGGCCAAAGCAGAACTGTAAGCTAAACACATAAAGTGTCACTTTTCATATGAAAACTAAGGACTAAAATGACAACACCTTCATCTTGGAAAATTTAAGAAGAAAAGGAATGAGTTATTAAAATTAAGCAACTCACCGGACAAACGCTTCACGTGGCATCGGGAGGCTTTCCTGCCGTCCTTACGTGGAGCAAAGGTGGCCACACGGCCAGTGCAGGGAGCTGCAATGGCCAGCAGAGTTACAGGGAGCCTTCTCTGTCCTCACTGCCAGGCAGGTACACTGCTAAACCACCTCAGAAGGGAGTCCTAAGGAAGCAAGGAGGCAAAACAGAAGCCCTGACTTGATCGACTTGGACCGCTCTGGCCCAGGCCTGCTGCCCCCACTGCAGCTTTGCCTGCAGCCATCCATACCACCCAGGAGAAGCCAAGAGGGTCTAAGGGGGTAAACCTAAAAGATGTTTATAGTTTCCACCCCTGAGTTCAATATGGTGCTAAGGCTTCATCCCTGAATCAGGACACTGTTTAGAACACAACCTGCGTCCCTAGAAAAGCAAGCAGGAGGACGAGCTGACCCCAAGGGACACTGCAGCTACTGCCAGAAGTGGGAAGGGTGAAGTGAGGACACCCCTGCCAGGGTCCTGGTGAAATGGGCTTCTGGACACAGACCGTCCCTGCCCCATGGCAGCCAGGACAGGCCTGATGAGGCCCAGCAGCGTCCTCCCCTGGGCACTGCTAAGTCTGGGAGGCTGGGAAGCCATCTGGGCAAGAGGGGACAGGCAGCCAGGAGGAGGCAGGGGTCAGAGGTCAGGGGTCAGCATGTAGGGTCAAGAGCCAAGGGTTAGAGTTCTCAAGCAGGGGTTGGGAATCCAGGGCACCACCCTTGGGGTTCAAAACCCAGACTGACCCAAGACCCAGGGGTCAGGAGCTGTGGTCAAGGGTCAGAGACCAGGGGTAGTTGCTTAGGTCAGGACTCGGGGTTCTGAGGCCAGGACCAGGATGGGGGGCAGGAACTGGGGAGTCAGGGCTCAAAATCTGAGCCCAGGGTTCAGGGGCCGGGACCTGAGTTCCGGTCTGGTTCTAGGGCCGTATTCAGGACTGTCTTCCGGATCCCGGGCCACAGGTTCCAGGCCAGGGCTGGCAGGGAACCAGAGTTCGGGGCGGGGCAGCGGCCATCGGGGTGGGAATTCGGGGTCCGGAGCCCGCGCCCCCGCCCCGGCCCACGCGGCGGGCACTCACCTGGAGGAGCCGCAGCCCATGGTGGCGGCGCCCTGCAGGACCACGGCGTCCGGGGAGGCCGCCCGCCCCGCCAAGGCTCCTCGGCCCAGCCTGGCCGGTCTCAGCGGCGGCCACCGGACCTCAACCGCGCCGGGGGCGTCTCCCGGCCCAGGGCGGGGGCGGAGGACCCGGCCCCGCCAGTGGCACGGCCTCGCTCGTTCCTTCTGCGCTGTCGCCATCCCCCGCGCTCCCCGCCGCCGCCGGCCCTCAGCGCGTCCGGCGCAACCGTTAGGTCCCGGACGGGAACGTTCCCGTAGCCGCCGCCGCCTCATGCCGAGGGCGAGTCCCGCCCTCACAGCCAGCCGGGAGGGCGGGGGCAACGCTGCGGCGCGGGGGGCGCCTGTCAGTCAGGCCGAGCCGCCGCGCGCGCCCCGCCCTTACCCGCCTCCTGGCGGGAAGCGCTGAGGCTCTGCCCACCCCCCCACCCCCCCAAGCCTCGCTGAAGTCTCGGCCCGGCTCCTCTTAAAGGGGCCGCGTAAAGCGGACATCTGAGCACGGCTGGCTTCGCTGCAACTCCGGCTCCTGCCGATGAGCACCCGGCCCTCTTCCCCTGCCCGGCGCGAGCCCCTCTCGGCCCGACGCGGGTAGGGAAGGGGCCACGGAGCCGGCTCCTGGGGTCTTGCAGCGCCGCAGCGCGCGCGCCTCAGCTCTTGGAGGCCATCACCTCTTTCCACAAGCAACCCAGAACATGGCTGTTTTGAGGAGGCTAACAGAGAGAGGGCCTGGGTTGCTTGGAATCTCTTCAAAAGGGTTTACCTGCTTAGGTCAGGCCCACCCAGGACAATCTCCCTTTGGATGAAATCACAGTCCACTGATAGGGCACTTTAATTACAGCTGCAGGATTCCTTTTCCTTTGCTATTGTAGGGAATATAATCATGGGGGTGGTATCCCATCATATGCACAGGTTTTGTCTATACTTAAAGGGAAGGGATTCTACATGGCATTTGGACTAGGGGTAGGAGTCCTGGAGACCCTCTTAAAATTCTGCCCACCCAACTAATCAAAATAAAATATCTAATTTGATAGAAAAGTGGACAAAACTTTACAAGTAATAAAGGTTTGTATGATCCATTTTATGATGTACATTTTTATTATTTGCAATTATAACAGAATTTAAATGATACAGTGGGCTACAAGCGATTTTGAGCCATGAGCAGTGCATTGTAGAATGTCTTAATGAGAGGCCAGAATAATTTCTTCCAGAACCAATGACTTTTCAGCATCTTCTAGGAGAGCATGCATGAGAGATTACTTAGGTACACAATGGCCATGTGTGCCTGTAAGTACCTAATTATTCCTGCTGTCTACTTGTTGGATTTGGGTGGTAAAAAGGTCAGTTTTCTACAGGAAAGTTTTAAGCAAGAGGAAAGGGTCTGAATCCATTAGTCTGTCTTAAGCCACACACAAGATATTTTTCCAATATGTCTCAATTTGATGTGTGATACTAATAAAAAAAAGAGTGAATAATTTTATCCAATCTCAGAAAAATTATATCTAATTAAAATGAACTCTTCTACCAGCCAGCATAGCAAAGAACACAATTCAAACAAGCAGGGAAAAGAGAAATTTTGAGTTGTATGGCCTGATAAATACAATAGAAGAGGCGAAGAGCCTCGCAGCCATGCTGACATTCTACGATGCATGTAAAGAATTTTTACTAGTAGAGCAAGTGAAAATAGCAGATGCATTGTGGTGGATGACTGTCAGATAATCAAAAACTAAGCTTTGCATGGTACTTCAGGTATGTTGATCTAATGCATATTATACTTCTGTCCACATTTGACTGCCAAGGAGAAGAGGTAGTTAAAGTGGGAGAGGAGCATTGCTCCTAAGTAGAGGAGTTCTCAGAAGTGCAAAGCAAAGTAAATGAAAACCAAAACCATACCAAACCAAAACACACCCAGATTCCAAGAGCTTGGTCATTTGCTTGTGCTTCACAAAGGAAGAAGTGAAAAAGACAACTGTAACTCAGATCTGTGATGCTGGGTAAGGGCCAATTAATATTGCAAACTCTAAAACCAAAGGATTAACAAGAATCATTTGCAGTGACAGGAGCAGTGCTAATAAAATAAACAAAAATATAAATTAATGGAGGAGGAAATAAGTCCAGATACCAGACGCTATAAGTGGAAACACCTCTAGGGACTTCTCTGGGTGAGGACTCAGACAGAAAGATGCTACAAACGTGGTATTCTCCAGCAAGTGGAAAAATGCCAACAACTTTCATTAAGTACTAGGAGGTACATCAGGTTGCCTTAGTCACTCGATATCAATCCTTCAATCAATATTCAACAGACTGACCGATTATGCATTTACAATCTAGAAGGTAAAATGATCAACTGAAGACATTTTCGTCTTCAGGGCTTGTTTTGCTATTTTGTTTCCCCAGCTCTCCAAAATTCAGTCTCGGTTATACGATAACTCATGACGCTGACTGGATACAGCAGATGAAGACACACATGGAAGATAAGAACACACATTCCTTCACACTTTCTTGGCTTCTCATTCTAGATCCCAGACTCCTGGGAGTCTTAGGAACATCATTTAGGATGGAATGTGTTGTCACAGATGAGGAACTTACCCAGCACCACCTGGGTAAGTCAGTCCTCTTAGTAATATGTGCCCTGATGGACAAGACAATATTATGTTAAAGAGTAAGAAATTGGGTTGGCTTAGTACAAGAATCAGACTTTTCCAAATGGTAATTTCTTCTGGCATATAAAAACCTTTCTGTTGTCACCTATCAATTCTCTCTCTTGGAAACCCAGGGTACTTCATGAGTTACGATTTCCATGATGCTGTTAACGGCATGTTTAATGCTCCTTTGCCCACTAAACGGCTGCTGCTCATGCAAGAGGAAGATTTAGAGAAAGTGCACTGCAGGGCAAAGGGAAAAGGATTCAGAGGGAGAAGTGTGGTGAGTGGGACTGACATTACAGTGACTCTTGAGTCCTTTAGAAATGGACTTTTCTAGAGTCAGCAGTTTCTGAACTCTACCAACTAGCCTGCTAACAGTGCTGCGTGCCCCGAGGGCCTCTTTGGAGATAAAGAGGTAAACCTGTGCATATATTAAGACTAAGAGCCCAGGAGAGGATCTCATTATAGGTTTCTGTCACTCACTTGGCTGCTCTAGACTTCAGGAGCAAACATTATTACGGAAGGGGCTTTAACTTAGAATTCAGGGCAGATGACACTAAACTCAGACTGCACCCAGCTCTTGCTCTTGGGCAGACTGACAGACATACTCTACTTGGATGAATTGGTCACACAAAGGGAAGGAACCCAGCATGGAGGGTTAGACACCTGTGGGAATTGCCAGTCAGGGCTGCTCCCTTGAGAAGCACTTTGACGGCCCTAGAACTTTAAATATCCTCCCTTGGAGCACTCACAGACTGAGAAAAAAAATTATTACCACATGCTTCAGGAAATAAAAACTAGAGATATTGTATCCAGAACACATACAAAACTCTTATAACTTCTTAATAAGAGCACAAGTCACTCAATTTAAAGATGGGCAGAAGATTTGAATAGACATGTACATTTCCCCAAAATAGAGAGACAAATGGTCAATAAACACATGTAACGGTCATCAATATCATTGCTGCCAGGGAAAGGAAAATCAAAACTCCAATGAGATGCCATTTCACATCCACCAGGATGGCTATAAATGAAAAAGACAGATTATGGGTGTTCTTGAGGCAGTGGAGAAATTGGAACCCTCGTGTACTGCTGATGGGAAGGAAAACAGTTTGGCAGATTCTTTAAAAGTTAAACATAAATTTACCATATGATCCAGCAATTCCACTCCTAGTTATCTACCCAAGGAAGATGAAATCAAGGTCCCTCATCTGATGAATGGATAAACGACAGGTGCCACACAATGGTGCATCATTTGGCAGTAAAAAGGAATGAAGTACAGATATGTGCTGTGACATGGTCGAACCTTCGAAATACGATGCTAAGTGAAATAAGCCAGGTACAAAACACCACATTTATATGGAATGTCCAGAAAAGGCAAAACCATAGAAACAGAAAGGAGATTAGTGGATGCCTGGGTTTAGGGGTGAGAACAAAGAGTCATTGCAGTAAGCCATGAGATTTACTTTGGGGGTGATAGAGATGCTCTAAATTGGACTGTAGTGACGGTTACAAAACTGTACATTTACTAAAAGGCCCTGCATTGCACAGGTGAAATGTGAATTTCACGGTATGTAAGTTATACCTCAATTAAGTTTAAAAAAGTCGATGATAATAGAAGCAAATGTCCTCTACCCAGTTACAGAAATACAATTTTACAAGTACAATCTAAAAATCTATTCCTCTTGTTTATTTCTGAGGAACAACCTCAAGTTTTGACGTGGGTATTTATTATTTCTCTGAATGTTCCCAGACATCCTTTGTAGGTGTATATAGCCACACTGAGTATATATTTTCCATGTTTTTAAACTTTATAAGACAGCATATTCTAGATATTCCTTTGCAACTTACTTTTTCCACTCAGCAATATATTTTTGAGAAATTTCCATGTTGAAATATTAAAACTTGTACCTCTAGGACATCCTGTCACTGCTGTGCAGAACCCACTATATGACTATATCACAATTTCTATATCATAGTCTACTCTTCCAATAAAAAGTGATTAATTTAAAAATTGTCCACTATAAGTGACACCTTCAAAGGACAGGTCAGTGTATACATATGATCAGATATTGTGCTGCTACAAGAAGGAATGAAGTTGTGAGGCATGCAACATGGTGAAGGAACCTGTGGGACATTTGGTGAGGCAAAATAAGCCAGAAACAAAACAGCAAATGTTATATGGTCTCATTTAGAAAATATTTAGAAGAAAACAGGAGCTTAGATTGTAAGCTCTTATTAATAGGAACATTTAGTCCACAGCGTAATTGTTATTTCTGGATTTTGAGAGGCTGTTTTATATATGTATGACCTGGTATTTAGAGATAAGAATGAAGCTGATCAGGTTGGGATTAAGACAATTCAGAATGCAGGGTAAGGAAGACATTGTCTGTATTTTAGAACTTCATCTACTCTTTGAGACCAAAGGAAGAAAGGCTTATTTTGTCCAGAACCTAAATTTTCTGTAGCACATAATCTAATTCAACCTGTCTGGATAAATCATGTAAACAATCCAAACACAGGGAGCCCAGAATAAGAATAAGGGTCTTTAATCCTGTATAACTTAATGTAATGCCTGGATACATCCCAGAGTATATTCAGCAGAAAATCAAAAAGTACTGGCAAAGTTCCTTGAGGGATGAGAGAAAAAATATGGAACTATTAAACTTTACCACTGGGGAAACCCGATACTGTGTCAAACATTAGGGACACCTGAATCAATAGGCCAAGTTCTTGATCTCGAGGCTTACTCTTGTGAGGCTTATGCAGGTAGCAGAGAAGCTTAGCCTGCCTATAGGTATGCCTAAGTGTTACTTCCAGAGGACCTCTTTTGTTGCTCAGATGTGGCCTCTGTCTCTCTAAGCCCAACTCTGCAAATGAAATCATTGCCCTTCCCCCTATATAGGACATAACATCCAGGAGTGAAGGTGTGGGAGATGATTCCCAGGGATGAGCCTGGCCCGGGCAGTACAGGATCAACAATGCCATCCTGACAAAAAATGGGGCAAAGAAGTGTAAAAAATAAGGTAGCAGTGGCTGGGAGAGTTCAAGTAGAGTCAAGAGGCTACTCTGGAGGTCACTCTTATGCAGGCTTCAATTAGACAGTGCTACCTATCATAACTTGCCAAATCCCAACCAAAACCATTCCTGCCAATCCTAAAGAACACCTAGGGCAATATATAAGATTCTACAAAGTTTCCAGCACTAGAGTAACTTTCCAGAAACCTACAACCTCCAGATGGGACCCTGGACCAGGTAAGTCCTGAAACACAGAGGGCCCAGCCGCTCCAGAAAATCAACTAGTTCCATCCCCCACCCCATATTATTGACAACCTCTTCCAACATGAAAAAATTAGAATGGGCAGAGCCCAAATACCCCTAAAGAATGGGAGAACGATCAAAGGTGATGGAAGAGTTACACAGAGGAAGTAGGATTTAACGAATGAGTATGAGTGCTGAATCATTATATTGATATTTCTTTTAGTCTCCAATATCTTAGAGAAGCTAGAAGTAAAAATCTAAAATTGTGGAACTGTAACCCGTACCAAACTCTGAAATCTGTTCTACAACTAACTGTTGCAATGTGTTTTGAAATTTATTGCTTTTTTTGGTATATATGTTATTTTTCACAAAAAAAGAAAAAAAGTCAATTGTGATGATAAATGCACAGCTATATGATTTTGTGAATCACTGATTGTAGATTTTGAATGAATACATGGTTTGTGACTATATAATATATCAAGAAAAAATAAAAACAGACAGTTCACTGGGGGAGTTGTGGCAGGTAGACTCAACCAGTGGATTGAGTGGTGAAGGGCAGTATGGAGCAGGAGACAGCGAATGATGGCAATGCTTCCAAGACTGTTGCACACACAGAGAAGGAAAAGTAAACTCCAAGTACAGAGCAGGTCGTAAGAGCAAAGAGGGTTTTATTTTGCATATATTTTTTACTTTTTAAGCTAGTATCTACTTGCCATTTTTAAATCCTAACTTGAATGTGCCTGGACCCCGGGAATACTGAATATACAGAAGGAGATGGCATCATAGAGAAAGTGAGCTCTCCCAGGAGGTGGCTGAGCTAGGCTCTAGGGCTCGAAGAATCATTGGCTCAGACAAAAGGGGATCTCCTCTTTCACCATGACCAAAGTGTACAAGACTGGCTAAGAGTGCACGTACATTTATAGGAATGGGGGTTGATGATTGGGAAGGAAAGTGAGGGGGCGGGGATCTTTGATACCAAAACTTTTACTATTAGATTCACTTGACTAGTTAGAGATATTGTACTTTTAAGAAAATGCAGACAGCACTAGGAAGAAAGGTACATGCCCTCATCAGGCATTTAGACTCTAGTGTGAGTGACTCTATTGGTTCTATTCCTCAGTGCAGGTTCTAACTGGAGAAGGAACATGACGGCACCAAGGAGGTGAAGCTGTAGGGCAGGGGGAGCAAAAGAAGACATAAGGGATATCAAAGTCAACTCCCATAAGCCTAAAATTTGACTTGCAGCCACCCACAATACCTAGAAGTGTGTATACCTCAAAGCTGTAGGTATCGAGGAAGGAGAGTACAGGTAATCTGTTTCTAAGGCACCAGGCATGGTGATGATATTTAATGTGAAGTCTGTTCAGAAAGCCTGCTTCCTGCATGGTCCTCCATCTCCTTGTTTTCCTAATAATAATAATGCTTATAATAGTAAAACTAACACTTGAGTACTTCCTATTCTTACTACTTCTCATGAACTAAGTCACTGAATCCTTCTACAATCCAGTAGAACAAGTACTATTATTATGCCCATTTACGGCTGAGTAAAGGAAGGTGCAGAATGGATCGGCAGCCCATGTCAAAAAATTAAAAAATAAAAAATAAAAAGCATTCGGCAGCTTGCCTACCATCATATGATTGGCAAGTGGTAGAAAAAAATTCAGGCCCAGGTAGATTAGCTCTAGAGTTTAGACTGCTAATCACCAGGATTTCCTGCAACTTAAATTTAAAAAAAAACTGGCATTGTGGTAACACACATGCAACATAACATTTGTATTTTAACCTCTTTCAAGTATACAATTCAGTGTTGTTAATTACATTCATGATGTTGTGCCACTATCCACCACCAAAACTTTCCTTTACCCCAGACAGAAACTGCACCGTTGAAGCATTAAGCCTGCATCCCCAACCCTGCTTCTGGCCCTGCTACTCTATATTTTACTTTCTGTCTCTATGAATATGCATATTCTAGTTACTTCATGGAAGTGAGATCCCACATAATAACTGTCCTTTTGTGTCTGGCTCATTTCACTCAACATGACATCCTCAAGGTTCATCTGTGTTGCTGCAAGTGTCCGCACTTCATTCCTTTTCACAGTTGAATAGCATTCTACTGTATGGACATCTGGCATTTTGCTTATCCATTCTTCCGTTCATGGGCACCCGGATTGTTTTTGTCTTCTGGTCGCTGTGAATAATTCTGCTATGAATGTTGGTGTACAGACAACTGTTCTAGTCCCTGCTTTCAATTCTTTCAGTTTACACCTACAAGTGGGATTACTGGGTCATATGCTAATTCTATACTTAACATCTGAGGAGCTGCCAAACTGTTTTCCACAGGGGCCACACCATTTTACATTCCCAAAAATAATGTATGAGGCTTCTTATGTCATTGCATGCCCACCAACATTTATTTTCCTTTTTAATATAATGGCCAATCTGGTGAGCATGAAGTGGTATCTCATTGTGTTTTTTTTTTATTAAAATAAATTAACTAACACAACATTTAGAAATCATTCCATTCTACGTATGCAATCAGTGATTCTTAATATCATCACAAAGATGTATGATCATCATTTCTTAGTACATTTGCATCGATTTAGAAAAAGAAATAGCAAGACAACAGAAAAAGAAGTAAAATGATAATATAGAGAAAAAATAAAAATAAAAAATTCAAAAAATATAAAGAAACAAACAAAAAAACCAAAAAAAAAAACTATTGCTCAGATGCAGCTTCATTCAGTGTTTTAACATAATTACATTACAATTAGGTAGTATTGTGCTGTCCATTTTTGAGTTTTTGTATCTAATCCTGTTGCACAGTCTGTATCCCTTCAGCTCAATTACCCATTATCTTACTCTATTTCTAATTCCTGATGGTCTCTGTTACCAATGACATATTCCAAGTTTATTCTCTAATGTCGGTTCACATCAGTGGGACCATACAGTATTTGTCCTTTAGTTTTTGGCTAGTCTCACTCAGCATAATGTTCTCTAGGTCCATCCATGTCATTACATGCTTCATAAGTTTATTCTGTCTTAAAGCTGCATAATATTCCATCGTATGTATATACCACAGTTTGTTTAGTCACTCGTCTGTTGATGGACATTTTGGCTATTTCCATCTCTTTGCAATTGTAAATAATCCTGCTATAAACATTGGTGTGCAAATGTCCGTTTGTGTCTTTGCCCTTAAGTCCTTTGAGTAGACACTTAACAATGGTATTGCTGGGTCGTATGGTAATTCTATATTCAGCTTTTTGAGGAACCACCAAACTGCCTTCCACAGTGGTTGCACCATTTGACATTCCCACCAACAATGGATAAGTGTGCCTCTTTCTCCGCATCCTCTCCAGCACTTGTCATTCTTGGTTTTGTTGATAATGGCCATTCTGGTGGGTGTGAGATGATATCTCATTGTGGTTTTGATTTGCATTTCTCTAATGGCCAGGGACATTGAGCATCTCTTCATGTGCCTTTTGGCCATTTGTATTTCCTCTTCTGAGAGGTGTCTGTTCAAGTCTTTTTCCCATTTTGTAATTGGGTTGGCTGTCTTTTTGTTGTTGAGTTGAACAATCTCTTTATAAATTCTGGATATAGACCTTTATCTGATATATCATTTCCAAATATTGTCTCCCATTGTGTAGGCTGTCCTTCTACTTTCTTGATGAAGTTCTTTGATGCACAAAAGTGTTTAATTCTGAGGAGCTCACATTTATTTATTTCTTTCTTCAGTGCTCTTGCTTTAGGTTTAAGGTCCATAAAACCGCCTCCAATTGTAAGATTCATAAGATATCTCCCTACATTTTCCTCTAACTGTTTTATGGTCTTAGACCTAATGTTTAGATCTTTGATCCATTTTGAGTTAACTTTTGTATAGGGTGTGAGATACGGGTCCTCTTTCATTCTTTTGCATATGGATATCCAGTTCTCTAGGCACCATTTATTGAAGAGACTGTTCTGTCCCAGGTGAGTTGGCTTGACTGCCTTATCAAAGATCAAATGTCCATAGATGAGAGGGTCTATATCTGAGCACTCTATTTGATTCCATTGGTCAATATATCTATCTTTATGCCAATAACATGCTGTTTTGACCACTGTGGCTTCATAATATGCCTTAAAGTATGGCAGCGTGAGACCTCCAGCTTCATTTTTTTTCCTCAAGATACTTTTAGCAATTCGGGGCACCCTGCCCTTCCAGATAAATTTGCTTATTGGTTTTTCTATTTCTGAAAAATAAGTTGTTGGGATTTTGATTGGTATTGCATTGAATCTGTAAATCAATTTAGGTAGAATTGACATCTTTACTATATTTAGTCTTCCAATCCATGAACACGGTATGCCCTTCCATCTATTTAGGTCTTCTGTGATTTCTTTTAACAGTTTTTTGTAGTTTTCTTTGTATAGGTCTTTTGTCTCTTTAGTTAAATTTATTCCTAAGTATTTTATTCTTTTAGTTGCATTTGTAAATGGAATTCGTTTCTTCATTTCCCCCTCAGCTTGTCCATTGCTAGTGTAGAGAAAGACTACAGATTTTTGAATGTTGATCTTATAACCTGCTACTTTGCTATACTCACTTATTAGCTCTAGTAGTTTTGTTGTGGATTTTTCTGGGTTTTCGGCGTATAGTATCATATCGTCTGCAAACAGTGATAGTTTTACTTCTTCCTTCCCAATTTTGATGCCTTGTATTTCTTTTTCTTGTCTAATTGCTCTGGCTAGAACCTCCAACACGATGTTGAATTATAGTGGTGATAATGGACATCTTTGTCTTGTTCCTGATCTTAGGGGGAAAGTTTTCAGTTTTTCCCCATTGAGGATGATATTAGCTGTGGGTTTTTCATATATTCCCTCTATCATTTTAAGGAAGTTGCCTTGTATTCCTATCCTTTGAAGTGTTTTCAACAGGAAAGGATGTTGAATCTTGTCAAATGCCTTCTCTGCATCAATTGAGATGATCATGTGATTTTTCTGCTTTGATTTGTTGATATGGTGTATTACATTAATTGATTTTCTTATGTTGAACCATCCTTGCATAGCTGGGATGAATCCTACTTGGTCATGATGTATAATTCTTTTAATGTGTTGTTGGATTCAATTTGCTAGAATTTTGTTGAGGATTTTTGCATCTGTATTCATTAGAGAGATTGATCTGTAGTTTTCTTTTTTGTAATATCTTTGCCTGGTTTTGGTATGAGGGTGATGTTGGCTTCATGGAATGAATTAGGTAGCTTTCCCTCCACTTCAATTTTTTTGAAGAGTCTGAGCAGAGTTGGTACTAATTCTTTCTGGAATGTTTGGTAGAATGCACATGGGAAGCCGTCTGGTCCTGGACTTTTCTTTTTGGGAAGCTTTTGAATGACTGATTCAATTTCTTTACTTGTGATTGGTTTGTTGAGGTCATCTATTTCTTCTTGAGTCAAAGTTGGTTGTTCATGCCTTTCCAGGAACCTGTCCATTTCATCTACATTGTTGTATTTATTAGCATAAAGTTGTTCATATATCCTGTTATTACCTCCTTTATTTCTGTGAGGTCAGTTGTTATATCTCCTCTTCCATCTCTGATCTTATTTATTTGCGTCCTCTCTCTTCTTCTTTTTGTCAATCTTGCTAAGGGCCCATCAATCTTGTTGATTTTCTCATAGAAACCAACTTCTGGTCTTATTGATTTTCTCTATTGTTTTCATGTTCTCAATTTCATTTATTTCTGCTCTAATCTTGGTTATTTCTTTCCTTTTGCTTGCTTTGGGGTTAGTTTGCTGTTCTTTCTCCAGTTCTTCCAAGTGGACAGTTAATTCCTGAATTTTTGCCCTTTCTTCTTTTCTGATATAGGCATTTAGGGCAATAAATTTCCCTCTTAGCACTGCCTTTGCTGCATCCCATAGGTTTTGATATGTTGTGTTTTCATTTTCACTCGCCTCGAGATATTTACTAATTTCTCTTGTAATTTCTTCCTTGACTCACTTGTTGTTTAAGGGTGTGTTGTTGAGTCTCCACGTATTTGTGAATTTTCTGGCACTCTGCCTACTATTGATTTCCAACTTCATTCCTTTATGATCCAAGAAGGTGTTGTGTATGATTTCAATCTTTTTAAATTTGTTGAGACTTGTTTTGTGACCATCATATGGTCTATCTTTGAGAATGATCCATGGGCACTTGAGAAAAAGGTGTATCCTGCTGTTGTGGGGTGTAATGTCCTGTAAATGTCTGTTAAGTCTAGCTCATTTATTATAATATTCAAATTCTCTATTTCTTTATTAATCCTCTGTCTAGATGTTCTGTCCATTGATGAGAGTGGGGAATTGAAGCCTTCAACTATTATGGTAGATGTGTCTATTTCCCGCAGCGGAGTCTTTTAGCCAGTCCAGCCATTCCAGAATGGGGTATGCTGTGTGTCTGGTCTCTGTCGTGGCTCCGGGAGCTGTTCTGTACTGTTTCTAGTTCTTTAGTAGTTGTTCTGGAGGAGGAACTAAGACCCACATGCCTTACTAAGGCGCTATTTTCTCTGGAAGTCGAAACTAAAGTTTTGAGAAGTCTGGTGACTGTTCAAACATCATACAGGAACCGGCTGTTTTCTGACTTATGCTTGGGATCTTTTTTCAGCATTTCTTTTCATTTTCTTAGAGCTCTGACCATCTTAGCTTCCTGGTGAGAAAAGCAGAGTTATAAGGGTCCAATAGCTGATGACCATTTGGTGAGTTGAACCAATTCACAACATATATGGTCTTTTAATAAGCAATGCCTTAACAGAAAAACATCAATTATTCCCAGTGGAAATGTCTCACCTGCAGACAGGTGACTTTCTCTTGCCCCTTAAGCCATACACTAACAGGGACTCATCTCCTTTGCCTTTGAGTAAGGCTGGAAATAATTTCAAGGGTAACTTCATCAGTTCAGAATGTAGTAATCAAACACTTCTTCCAGTTACACTGCGGGCTCCAGCTGAGATGAGTCAGCCCATCTCCATGGGAACAAGCCAGGAGCCCTAGCCCCTGAGGCCTACCTCACACAGAGGTCCAGATCCCATTACTTACTTAGCAAGGTTCCCTATCATCAAGCTAGTATCAAGAACTGTGACATGCCTGAGATTTTACCCTACTTGGAAGCTAACAAGTCAGTGTAGCACAGTTTCCTGGTCGTTGGCAGAAGACACAAGCCTCCTGGATCAGAGACAAAGGAGTTTATTTCTCACAGCAACAGTAGTTGCCAGAGTACCAGCACGTGTGCCAACTGCCCACAATTTCCACTGGTGGATGTGAACAGAATCAGGTGAGAGTTGCACACACAGTGGGTTACAGGAGAGAAGTCCCAAACTTAGGGAACCCGAATCCTTCATGATGGGTAGTAAACTCACCTGAACTTTGTCCTAGAGGGAGATATTATATAGGACAGCACACAGACCTGACTTTTGATTGAGCCACCATCTCTGTTCTCCAGGGCTGTTCATCATACGAACATCCTCACAAAGATCGTCCAAAACAAAGGCAGTGAGTGGCGTGCAGATATGTGAGACTGTTGGAAGGTTGCTAGTTACAGCATGTATAAAAAGGGCATTGTAGTTTCTATCTCACAGAGCTCCTCTTCATCTTCTCTTTATTCTGTCTCTTTTCTTGCCTCCTCCAAGACAGTTGCATAATTCCTTACCATTAAAGGCAGCTGTAGATAGAGAAAGTTCTTGGCTGATTTTTGTCACCCACTCATTAAGCAAATATTCACTGAACATGTTCCACCTACCAGCCCCTGGGTGGTGTGCTGATGTAAGCCCGGACAAGCCTGGACCATCTGGCTGAATCTAATTTTGTTTCCTTGAGAGAGATCCTGAAGGTCTCTGAGGCTTCTCCTCTCTAAAATAAGAATAACAATACTTTTTTCACATCATTATGAGAAATTATGAGATGATAAATTAGAGGCCACTCTTTGGCCCATGTTAGGGCTAGCAGCAAAGGTGGGTTAGGAATATAAGCCCAATAAGTATAATTATGTCCCTGTCCTTCAGCAATTAAAATTATATGTCCTATAATATACATTACCCATTTATTACTATTTTCCCCCAGCTCAACATGTCTGGGTTTTATTCTCTTCGAGGGAATCCAAATCAAGGTTCCATCACCTGTAATGATAACAGCAAATCCCCTACCCACACCTTTATCATGCCTGGTTTCCATAGATCATCCTTAACATCTTTCCAATACATCAGCTGCAGCTGCAGTTCTGTTTGAGTCATATCACTTTTCTTTTCCAAATTACTAAAATGTTGTTCTGCAGGAGTCTGTGATGAAATATCATAAATGTTTAAAAAATTTAAAGTAAACAGTGCTTTTGCTAATTGATCTTTTGGTGTACTTATTTTCACAACATCATCCTCCTGATCTCCCCCTTTTTGTTTTATGAGCATAGACTTTAGCGTCCTGTTTGTTCACTCAATAATATTGCCCAGAGGGATTATGTAGAATTCCTGATATGAATATTATGAAAAGCAGTATAAAATTTATGAAATTGCTTTCCTGTATAAGCAGGACCATTGTCCATTTTAATAGATTGAGGGCATCCCATAACAGCAAAAGCATTAAATAAATGTGATCGAATTTGACAGAAATGTTCTCCAGATTGTGCAGTAGCCCAGATGAAATGAGAACAGGTATCTATGATAACACGTACATACTGCATGTTACCAAAATGTGAAATATGAGTACCATTCATTTGCCATAATTCATTTGCTTTTTTGACCTCAAGGATTAACCCCGGATGTAAATGGGAGTGCATTTAAAGGTTCACTTGTTGGACAAGTTTTAATAATGTTCTGAGCTTGCTGCTTAGATAAAGATAGAAATTTCTTTTGCAGCCCTTTGCTATTAATATGAGTTAATTTGTGAAACGTGGGAAACAAATACCTTACAAGAGTATTTGTTTGCTGATTTTGTAATGATAAAGACCTTTAAGATTAGTATGAGCTCTTATATCCATGATAAAAAGAGGAATAATTCGACTTCTGACTAGTATTTGTAAAATGTAAAAACAATTGGTACAATTCATCTCTTTCAAACAAAGAAACTGTCTCAATGTGAGTAACTGTTTGGCAGACATACTTAGAATTAGAAACAATATTAAGAGATTGTGGAAAATTCTGCAATATTTGAATTACAGCTGCTAATTCAGTGCACTGGGCTGAGATATAAGGTGTTTTCCAACTTTTGTTTTCCCCTGGGGTGATATATGCAGCCTGCCCATTATTATTACCATTAGTAAAGATGGTAATGGCTCTTTCTAGCAGGGAAGCCTGATCTATTTTAGGCAAAACCCATTCTGTTCTTTTTAGAAGTTGTAAAAGTTTGTTTGTTTATTTATTTATTTATTTTTAAAAAAATTTCAACGAACAAAAACATTTCTAGCATATCATTATTCTGTTCTCTATATATAATCAGTAATTCATAATATCATCATATAGTTGCATATTCATCATCATGATTAAGAAATTGTAAAAGTTTTGATATTGGCAAATGATTATCCATTTGTCCTTTAAAATCACTTAATGCTATTTGCCAAGAGGTACTGAAGACAGACTTTGAACCTCTTCTTTTGTGAGGTTAATACACTATTAGGATTAGGATTGTGACCTTTTAATTGATATTTTTGGTGACCTTTGGCTATTAAAGAAATGATTTTTTGCAAATACATATTTAAACGTTTTTCTCGATTGTTTAGTTAGAAAGATCCATTGTAAAACACCATTTTGCCAAAATAGGCCTGTGGGAGATTGCAAGGTAAAGAAAATAATAAAATCAACAGGCTTTTCTAAATCTATTTAAACAAGCTGTCCTTCTTGAATGCATTGTTCAATCAACTTTAATTCTTGTCCAGTCGCAGTTGTTAACTGCCTTTTGCTTAATAAATCAGAATCACCTTGTAAAATATCAAACAAGTTCTGTAACATATAATTAGGAATCCTTAAAGTGGCAGGTAGCAAAAATGAAAGCAGAGTGTCAATAATGACATGTACCTATAGTAAATGACCAGATTTTGTAAAATGAATTGATTAGATTGATTGAAAATGAATGCAGAAATGAGGATTTTTTATAATTGGTTGTGAATTTTTGCTAATTTTAAATTTGGTGCATGCAGTTTTTATGATATTTTCCCACAATACTGGGCAAATTCCAATTTGCTTACAAGACTGGGCCCAGTTAGGTCCTCTGGGAACTGGCTAGGGACCAAGAGGTGCTTCCTGGGACCTAAATATCTTTAGTAATGTACACCTCTTGTAGGAGGATAGCCAGTCCTCCCAGCTAGAGTGCACATTTTAATTGTTTCTTACCAAGGTCATGTGATAGCAACATCAGTTGCATGTAATGGCAACATCAAGTGAACAGAACAGACTCTGCAAGTATATTTTTTCCTTGCATTCAGCCCTCAAATTTGATCTGCTCCCAACATAAGTCATGATTATTTTGGGATAAATTTAATTTATACTTATGTAGTTTATATAAACACTGGATAAAGCATTAAAATATTTTGGCTTAAAGGAATTTAGGTATTTATATGATTTGAATATTATTTAGCCAGTAATAGATTCATTTATAGCAGTATTACTTAGATTAACAGATTAAGCCACCTGCTTTGGGGCTAGAAAAGAAATGGTATCTTGCCAGTATAATGATATCCAGGAGAAAATCAGTATTTTTATACAGATAATGACATGATAAAAGTTAACGTAAGTTATTTTGATAAAACACAGACTCTGCTTTTTACACTGATTATCTAGAAAATTTTTTAAATATCTTTTCATTAGAACAGACTAAGAGTCCAAGAAAACATTGTCATTTTAGACTCATTAAATCTTTCTAGATTTTGACTATAATTTCTATTTTTATAACCCCTCAGCAATTATTATATTAGTTCAGGCTTTGTCCTACATTTTTCTCATTTTGTAACAGTTATTCATTTTATCTTAAGATAAAACTATTCTCTTTTTCCTATTAATAAAAAAACATCTTTTATATTTTTCATACTTAAGTCATTATTTTAAACAAATATTTTGCCACACATAATTACCATCAAAATTAGATTTGTTAGAATAAGGTTAAATACTTAAAATACTTTAGTTAATACATATTTGAAACATCAATATATAGTTTTTAACAAGAATTTTCAGTTTTAAAGTTCTGATAATATACTTCCTTTTCAAATATGAATAGGAGCTAAACTCATGGCCAGTTTCCAAATTGCTATTTGTCAAGGGTCTAAGCTAACAAAAGGAGATGGGGCTGCCATTCCCATTCATTGTCACAAGATTTTATTTGTAGCATTGGTATAAATTTCAGTAGAATAATTATTTAGATTAAACCAAGGTAACTTAACAGAACACTTTGAGTCAGAACTACAATCCTGAATTGCATACCCCTTAGGGGACCAATCTGTTACAATTCCATACGAACCATAAATGAGTACTGACACTTGTTCTGCATTGTTCCTATTGAATATTTTCTGACTCAGGTTTAAATGAATTTTTATATGAAGGCAGATCATTAAGAACAAGCTCAGAAATTAATTTTCTTTTGTTCTGCTAAAGGTATGGTTAAGAAGCAATCTTTTAAATCTATCATAATAATAGAAAACATTATGGCCTTGACGCTGAAACCAATAACAATGCTTCTGTATGAAAGAAAAGAGCTCTACTGACTCTGAAGTCTTCATTGAGACCCCTGTAGTTTCTAACAATATTTTCAACACTCAAATATACTTCTCCATTCGCCCGCTATGATTTCCCATTACCCTGATGCTACAAGAAAATTAAAATTACTTTAAACTTCAAAAAGACTTACAAAAATGACCTAGGTCTGCTCCTGTGGTGAATACTCAGCATGTAGAGACACTCAATTTCCTTGGATATTTTAACACGAAAGTGGAGTAGTCCCTTCTTAGAGTCCCTTTGTGGTCACCATCTGTTGGCCACGGTTATGACCCTAAGGAATGTTAAAGTAAAACGAGAGAGACTGGGATCACGGGGTCTGAAGTTTAGCAGTAAAGACTACAGACAAATTTATTCTTAACTAGTTCCTGCTATATGTTTACATGACTAAAAGCATGCATACATTTTGTGGTAAAATAGAATGCCTACTTTTCAGTATATTACTCCCTACATACAAGAGAGTTAACAAGACCTTGGGGCTTAAGAAAAAATATTTTCTCCCTCTCACACTGTCCTCCAAGTAAGCAGATAACAGTCTCCACAGTTACTGCCAATGCCACTCTGAAGCCAGTCACTCCCAATAAATTCCATAGGTTTTCTATTAACCCTTGGCTCCTACAGGTCTCTTTCCAGTGTCATGATAGCCCTGGGTTAAGCACAGGTGTGACACATAGTTTTGCTGTTCTGTAGCAGGTAAACTGATGATCTGGTCATTGTAGAGGGTTCAGAGAGAGCAAGGAGAGTCCTGTCAGCCTTCCCCCCACAGCAGGTGGCATGCTCATCCTACAAGGCAAAGCTGCTACTCCATTACCTTTGTATGCTTGTGTTTTCTAACACTGGCCAGACTTCCACCACTTCTCTTTCCTGAAAATAGAGACCTGATTTCCTGAAGTGGATGAAGTGGTATGAGATCCCTCATTCCTCTGACCCTCTGAGTGAAATTGAGTAGGAAGTAGAAGTGTTCTCAGAAACATATAGAAAAGTGGGAAAGAAATGGTTGTCCTTGATTGTATTTGCTGCAAGAGGGTAAAAATACATTATATGGTTTGGATGAGTAAGTAACCACTCCTACCTACTCTGTGAGGCCGCTCTGCAGCAGACACGTGGCCCTGAAGGGAGAATCCCTGCTGAAGGGCCCAGAGTCTCTTTGGAATGTCCACTACCTGTCAGGGGTGTGGCTCAGCCAGGAGAAAGAGCTGCCACCACTTAGCCACACCAACCCAATAAACAATACCACAAGGAAGAGAGTGTCTATAACACTGATATGCTCAGTGGGATATGAAGGCGTCAGGCCTTGGGATGTTTAACTTGTGACTTCAGAAGAGAGAAAAGAAGTGACCACCTCTTTCCAATTTCAAAATATTTTTGGACCTTCAATAAACACAGCAGCTATATAAACTTCTAAAATAAAGATCGAAATAGGTAGTTCCTTACAGAAAAGTACATCTAACTGTTTTGGTTCATTTTTAAACAAATGCCAAAATCTTAAAACCTAAAAGTCCAGAAGCTAACAGCTTCTTAAGTATTGTTGCCCATTAGATTTTTTTCAACATCTGAACGGGCATCCAGATTGCTAAAAATAGTTATGAACCTCTTAACAGTCCCCAATAAAAACTTGGATTTTCCATTTAATCCCATGCTGACTAGGAATTCAATGAGTAGTTGTAGTTTTACAGAATTCTCTTCCAATAGCATCATTATTCATTCTTTAAAATTCAGTGTTATCTAGCCTAACACATGATTGAAACAAGAAAATGTGCTTTATATCTTTGGAGATACATGGTGGTCTATTGGGCCAGCTGCTGACAATCTATCATCCAGGAGGAGAAGCACAGTGTGCAAAGCTTCTGCCACCTTCGACAGCTCACTTCCTTCTTCAAACTGATCCATGAGAGTCTTCAGGCTTTGTGCAGTCCCCATGATAATTTCGTGAAGCAGGTTACTCTTTTGCCACCGTTGGAACATCTGCAAATTTAGAAATGAAAATACTAGTTCTTATAATAACAAATTTAAAACAATCATAGTTTGTTAAAAAATATTAACAGATGATGCTAGACCATAGATGATTTTGTCAGTTGATGGACTGAAACATCTGTTAACAATCACATTCTGATTTCATTTCTACTTAGAAATTAGTTACAAATTATAACATTTTCATTGATCCCCTATTTCTCTTGTTCTTTTCCCCATTGCTATTCCCAAAAGAGAAAGTACCCATATGCATTTCTTTAAAAATGAAATATAATCTTAAAACTAAGCAATTAGACTATGATGACATGGGTAGGATAACCAGACTATATTTGCATTCTTTAAACTATATCTCATAATTAGTATGCAGGTACTAAAATCCATTTTATGCAAAGGACTTGGGGAGGGTAATAATAAAGGCAATTAGCATTGTGGCTTATCATCAGCATTACACTAAACTAGGTCATTAATGCCAAAAGTGTACCTCAGGGAAAGACATGATGTGCATTTATATGTGCTAAATAATCCTAAACTAACCATGCATTCAATTTCCCCAGTACTGCACAAAGCAAAAGGTATCCACAGACCATTTCAATGCTGGTCATTTTACTGCAGGACAAATTTAGTGCTATCATGTTAACATGACACTGTAGTTTTTACCAATGTTTTATCCACTATTTTGGATTTTGACCTTTATCCATGACACATATTAGGGGGAAATAAAGATATGTTCTCTGGGAAAAAAACATGCAAGGTGAATGAGAAGAAATGATCAGGTGGACTTCTAGTTCATACATCTTCCACCTAAAAAACAAAGTTTTGAGCAAGCCAAAACTGGGTACTTTAGATCATCAGTCATATAACTATATGGAGTACTCTGTGAGTGCTCTGTGCTGCATGAGCATTTCTGGTTAAGACCCATTATGTACCTTCCAATCACAATCACTGTTGTGCACCACATGTCTTGTTACTACTGAAGTGAGGGGAAAGGGGAATATTGTTCAGAGGTGTCAAAATCTCTCCATCAAATGTCCAAGGCATCAAAATAGCCCAGGTAGAAATCTCACATACAGATAGATGGTGGTTCTAGGAGGCTCTTGGTTGCCAGGAATTTTTTAAAACCAAATACTTGGAGCAGATGAAGATGGACTTTTTGGTCCAACTGGCATTCAGAAACTCATGGATTGAGGCCAGGGGCTGTACAAACAGGACGGCTGCACCTAAGACCCAGGGTGTGGGGAGTCCAAGTCCTTTCCCTGGAAAGGAGGTAAAATCACACAATTGAAAGACTTGGGGGTGAAGGGAATGGATTGCATGTTCATAAAAACATGGCATGCAACAGTGAAGAATGGTTAATATTGGCTGATGCCTGTTTGTAGATTTGGGACAAGCTGACGGCACAGATGAGGTAGTCTTCAGCTTCTGTCCACTGGAGGGGCCGTCTCCAGGGTGACCTTCATTTCGTTCTCAGATACACTAGACAAGACTGAACACACCATCTGCTCTAAGAACTATCTGTTGGAATCTGGCAAGAATATTAAAAATATGTCAAAGTGAAGTTTTTTCCTACAGTGTTTCTCTTCTAAGAATAATTCCACAATGTTGCAAAAGAAAAATGCTCTGGAATTTGCTGGGTTGAAGAGGTAGAAGTCTGATGGGTTAGAAGTGTTGTTTAGACATTTTGTGTGAATTTACCTTGACTTGAGACTTTCGGAGTTAAAGAAGAAAATTACAGTTTCCAGGATAGCTCAGAGGTAAAAAGAACTGACTCTTCAAGTCCACGGCCAAGGAGGGCACGACATTTATCAATTCTCACACAAGTGCCAAAAGAAAGCATGGAAAGCAATCCCTGTTTAAGCTATACTTTGTACTAAAAGAATTGCTTTACCTGGAAATTTTTCTTTTCTAATTATCAAAACTGGAGGAAATTGGAAGGACTCAAATTGGCGTTCTGAGTTAGAAATGGTTTTTGACATCTGTGGATGAAATCACCTTTATTACCATAAACAACATCCATAAGCAGTTTCTCTGATACAGTTCCATAAAAATGTATGTCTGTGTCAGAATGGGCCACATCCTCCTATTACATAGTTTTACAATAACTGTGGTGGTGCCTTTCAGAAATTCAATTCATGGCAATTATCAAAAAGTACTGAGAACCCATAAATTAACTTTCTATGTTCCTTTAATATCCAGATTTAAACGAGTCACATGTGACTAACAAAACCACAAGTCCGCTTATTTGCTTTGTTCATTTGTTTTTCTGAGTTAAAGAAAATTCTCAGCAAATACAATATACTAGGCACTGGAGATGTAAGAAAAATAAAGCTTAGTCCCTGCCCTTAGGAAACTCACAGGCCAGTAACAGGAAGACATATGGAGAGTCATCTCCATCCCTGGGGATTCTTCTAACAGGGAAGAATAGAGGAGACAGGTCATGACAGAGGTCGTGGGTTAGAACAGGCTCTTGATGGATGCATCTGCTTTCTTCTTTTTATTTTTTATTTTTGCGTGGGCAGGCACTGGGAATTGAACCTGGATCTTTGGCATGGCAGGTGAGAACTCTGCCTGCTGAGCAACTGTGGCCCACCCATGAATCGGCTTTCTGTCAGGAAGTGGAAGAAGGAAAGGACAGAGGTAGCACTGCAGAAATACCAGGCAGGATAGGAGAGGGTCACATTCAGGAAGTAGACGTAACTGCAGGGCAGAGCCCAAGGGACAGTGGCCAGGGAGTTGGGAAAGGGACTCATGTGGTTCAGTAGGCAGAGTAATGATCCTAGAAGATATCCACATCCTAACAGAATAGGGATCATTCATTAGCTGGATCTAAAACAGGGAGCTTGTTCTGCTTTATCTAGTGGGTACAATGAAATCACATAAGGTTCTCACAGTGAGAAACACTTGTACAACCACTGTATGCTTTAAAGATGAAGGAAACCCAGCATCAAGGAATGTGGATGGCTTCTAGAAACTAGACAATGCTAGGAAACAGACTGTCCCCTGGAACCTCCTGAAGGAATGCAGTTCTGCCGCCATCTTGATTTTAGCCCAGTGAGACCCAGTTTGGAACCCTCAACCAAGAAAATAAATACGTATTGTTTGAAGCCAAAAAACATGTGGTAATGTGCTATGGGGAAACTAATCATCATGGTGTCTGATTTCTAAGGACTCCTGAGCAATTTCTAGAGCATTCCTACAAGTATTTGCCAACAATTGTCCTTTTAGTTCTAACCTAGAAATATTTACCTTTGGAAGATAAAAGTTGCATACAGCTTCACTCAAGCTACATTTGAAAACAATAAGAAAATAGGGTCATAGAGTATAAAGTAAATTGCGGTAAAAGTCAGCCAGCAGGGTTTGCATAGGCCACCTATAACAGCACCTGCGAGAAGGGTCAGGGATCACAGTTAAAAGTCCTACAGAAGGTGGATGGCAAATAAAATCAGGCGAAGGTTGCCAGGTGTGAGACAAGAAGCATAAAGCTGCTTCTATCGCAGCCAAGCATGACAGCTACCTGGAACGGTCTTATGTAATGCCATGCCCAGCCCTGGGAACAAGCAGGTTGTGTGACTATGGGCTGGGCTCAGAAGTCAGGTCCAGTGCATCAGGTCTACATGGTCTCAGACAAGGTAAACAAGATCTCCAGGGACCGTGTACTGGAGATAAGTCGGGGGAAGGGAGCAACCAGGAGTCCAGAGGTAGAAAGCAACAGCTTACACAAAAGCAGTGACCGCATTTATCCATTGAAAGCACTAACAGGAAGTGCTGGGTAGTTGGAACTCAGGAAGGAATATGCAAAATCCAAGAGAATCTTCCCGAGGGTCTTGCATTTGGCCTGGCACATGCCCTGAGCATGGACCAAGCTCCCAAAAGAAAATGGACCCTTCCCAAACCTTCAGTAGCTCAAGCATGACCTACAAACTGCCTAGACAGGCACTCACCCTGGAGGTGGGGGTCTAGAGGAGGTTCCAGTGGATACAGAGTAGAAAGATGGGCTGGTCTTAGATGCTGTACCATCCAAAGCAGAAGTGCTTATTCATACACCAAGTAAAGAAAGGGAACGGTGCCTGTACGTCTTCTCCCAGAGCCTCTGAGATAGCAGCAGGGAACTGGGTCCTGCAAACCCAAACCCCTTAGTTTACCCAGTTTGGAAAATGAGGATCGGCTGTCTGAGCAGGCCCAGCTCTCCTCCAGAACCTATACCATCTCCCATGTCCAACCTCTCCATGGCCGGACTATCCATGGCCACAGTTCACCTGTCTTTATATATCCTTCTAGAGTCACTCACGATGAGAACACAAACCATGTGAGAAGCAAATTTCTGTACCTCCTTTATTTCAGCCAAGTAATTCAGGGTTTGTTCCGAATGAAGGTCTTCAAAATGAAATCGGGACTTCCGGAGAATATGGCGGCGTAGTAAGACGCGCGGTTCTCAGTTCCTCCTCCAGAACAGCTACTAGAGAAGTAGAAATGATTCAGAACAGCTCCCGGAGCCACGACAGAGACCAAGAAGACAGTGTACCCCATTCTGGAATGGGTGACTGGCTGGGAGAACCCGCTCCGGTGAGATCGCCGAGGGGTGGGGCTTCCCCGGGCCGGGGTGGCAAGCAGCGGAAGTCCCTCCCTCCCTCCTTCCCGGGCTGGCTGGGAGAACTGGACAGGTGGTCCCCTTCAGCCGCGGCGGCTGGCACCCCCCCCACGCACAACCCCCAGGACCAGCTAGAGGAATTGGATCGGAGAGCCCCAAGCTGTGGAGAACGGTGTCCAGGATCCATTCCAAACACGGGGCTTCCTGGTCCAGCTGGGAACGGTGGATAGACACTTCCCCAAGCCACGGCGGCTGGCGCCCCCCCCCACCATGCTTGGCGCCCCGGGCCGGCTGGGAAATTTGAACAGGCATTCCCCCAAGCTGCGGAGGCTGCGACGTCCGTGCGCGTGGATCCCCGGGCCAGTTGGGAGATTCGGATTGGCACTCCCCCAAGCCGCTTCGGCTGGCCATGCCCCCCTACAGCGAGAGTTTTCCAAAGTTAAAGGACCCACAGCATCTTTTACTGCTGGGACCCGCAGACAGATGAGAGGCACGAGCGCCACCTACTGGGCAGTATAAGAAAAACAGAGTCCAGAGATTTCACAGAAAAATATTTCACCCTGCGAGGTCTTACACCAAGGGAAATCTGATTAAATGCCCAGACACCAGCAGAAGGTAACGGATCACGCTCAGAAAATTGAAAATATGGCCCAGTCAAAGGAACAAACTGATAGTTCAAATGAGATACAGGTGTTGAGACAACTAATATTGATTTTACAAACAAATGGAAAACCTCTTCAAAAAGCAAATCGATAAATTGAGGGAGGACATGAAGAAGACATGGGCTGAACAAAAAGAAGAAATAGAAAAACTGAAAAAACAAATCACAGAACTTATGGGGGTGAAGGACAAAGTAGAAAAGTTGGAAAAAACAATGGATACCTACAATGGTAGATTTAAAGAGACAGAAGCTAGAATTAGTGAATTGGAGGATGGAACATCTGAATTCCAAAAAGAAACAGAAACTATAGGGAAAAGAATGGAAAAATTTGAACAGGGGATCAGGGAATTGAATGACAATATGAAGCGCACAAATATATGTGTTGTGGGTGCCCCAGAAGGAGAAGAGAAGGGAAAAGGAGGAGAAAAACTAATAGAAGAAATTATCACCGAAAATTTCTCAACTCTTATGAAAGATCTAAAATTACAGATCCAAGAAGTGCAGCGCACCCCAAAGAGAATAGACCCAAATAGGTGTTCTCCAATACACTTACTACTTAGAATGTCAGAGGTCAAAGAGAAAGAGAGGATCTTGAAAGCAGCAAGAGAAAAACAATCCATCACATACAAGGGAAACCCAATAAGACTATGTGTAGATTTCTCAGCAGAAACCATGGAAGCTAGAAGACAGTGGGATGACATATTTAAATTACTAAAAGAGAAAACCTGCCAACCAAGACTCCTATATCCAGCAAAATTGCCCTTCAAAAAATGAGGGAGAAATTAAAACATTCTCAGACAAAAAGGCACTGAGAGAATTTGTGACCAAGAGACCAGCTCTGCAAGAAACACTAAAGGGAGCACTAGAGTCAGAACCAAAAAGGCAGAAGAGAGAGGTATGGAGAAGAGTGTAGAAAGAAGGAAAGTCAGATATGATATATATAATACAAAAGGCAAAATGGTAGAGGAAAATATTATCCAAACAGTAATAACACTAAACGTTAATGGACTGAATTTCCCAATCAAAAGACATAGACTGGAAGAATGGATTAAAAAACAGGATTCTTCTATATGCTGTCTACAGGAAACACATCTTAGACCCAAAGATAAACATAGGTTGAAAGTGAAAGGTTGGGAAAAGATATTTCATGCAAATAACAACCAGAAAAGACCAGGAGTAGCTATACTAATATCCAACAAATTAGATTTCAAATGTAAAACAGTTAAAAGAGACAAAGAAGGACACTATATACTAATAGAAGGAACAATTAAACAAGAAGACATAACAATCATAAATATTTATGCACCGAACCAGAATGCCCCAAAATACGTGAGGAATACACTGCAAACACTGAAAAGGGAAATAGACACATATACCATAATAGTTGGAGACTTCAATTCACCACTCTCATCAATAGACAGAACATCTAGACAGAGGATCAATAAAGAAATAGAGAATCTGAATATTACTATAAATGAGCTATACTTAACCGACATTTATAGGACATTACATTCCACAACAGCAGGATACACCTTTTTCTCAAGTACTCATGGATCATTCTCAAAGATAGACCATATGCTGGGTCACAAAGCAAGTCTTAACAAATTTAAAAAGATTGAAATCATACACAACACTTTCTCGGATCATAAAGGAATGAAGTTGGAAATCAATAATAGACAGAGTGCCAGAAAATTCACAAATATGTGGAGGCTCAACAACACACTCTTAAACAACGAGTGGGTCAAAGAAGAAATCCAAGAGAAATTAGTAAATACCTCGAGGTGAATGAAAACAAAAACATAACATATCAAAACCTATGGGACGCAGCAAAGGCAGTGCTAAGAGGGAAATTTATTGCCCTAAATGCCTATATCAGAAAAGAAGAAAAGGCAAAAATTCAGGAACTAACTGTCCACTTGGAAGAACTGGAGAAAGAACAGCAAACTAACCCCAAAGCAAGCAAAAGGAAAGAAATAACAAAGATTAGAGTAGAAATAAATGAAATTGAAAACATGAAAACAATAGAGAAAATCAATAAGACCAGAAGTTGGTTCTATGAAAAAATCAATAAGATTGATGGGCCCTTAGCAAGATTGACAAAAAGAAGAAGAAAGAGGATGCAAATAAATAAGATCAGAAATGGAAGAGGAGACATAACCACTGACCTCACAGAAATAAAGGAGGTAATAACAGGATAGTATGAACAACTTTACGCTAATAAATACAACAATTTAGATGAAATGGACGGGTTCCTGGAAAGACATGAACAACCAACTTTGACTCAAGAAGACATAGATGACCTCAACAAACCAATCACAAGTAAAGAAATTGAATCAGTCATTCAAAAGCTTCCTAAAAAGAAAAGTCCAGGACCAGACGGCTTCACATGTGAATTTTATCAAACATTCTAGAAAGAATTAGTACCAACTCTCCTCAAACTCTTCAAAATAATCGAAGCAGAGGGAAAGCTACCTAATTCATTCTATGAAGTCAACATCACCCTCATACCAAAACCAGGCAAAGATATTACAAAAAAAGAAAACTACAGGACGATCTCTCTAATGAATATAGATGCAAAAATCCTCAACAAAATTCTAGCAAATCAAATCCAACAACACATTAAAAGAATTATACATCATGACCAAGTAGGATTCATCCCAGCTATGCAAGGATGGTTCAACATAAGAAAATCAATTAATGTAATACACCATATCAACAAATCAAAGCAGAAAAATCACATGATCATCTCAATTGATGCAGAGAAGGCATTTGACAAGACTCAACATCCTTTCCTGTTGAAAACACTTCAAAAGATAGGAATACAAGGCAACTTCCTTAAAATGATAGAGGGAATATATGAAAAACCCACAGCTAATATCCTCAATGGGGAAAAATGGAAACTTTCCCCCTAAGATCAGGAACAAGACAAGGATTTCCATTATCACCACTATTATTCAACATCGTGTTGGAGGTTCTAGCCAGAGCAATTAGACAAGAAAAAGAAATACAAGGCATCAAAATTGGAAAGGAAGAAGTAAAACTATCACTGTTTGCAGATGATATGATACTATACATCGAAAACCCAGAAAAATCCACAACAAAACTACTAGAGCTAATAAATGAGTACAGCAAAGTAGCAGGTTACAAGATTAACATTCAAAAATCTGTAGCATTTCTATACACTAGCAATGAACAAGCTGATGGGAAAATCAAGAAACGAATCCCATTTACAATCGCAACTAAAAGAATAAAATACCTAGGAATAAATTTAACTAAAGAGACAAAAATCCTATACAAAGAAAACTACAAAAAACTGTTAAAAGAAATCACAGAAGACCTAAATAGATAGAAGGGCATACCGTGTTCATGGATTGGAAGACTAAATATAGTTAAGATGTCAATCCTACCTAAATTGATTTACAGATTCAATGCAATACCAATCAAAATCCCAACAACTTATTTTTCAGAAATAGAAAAACCAATAAGCAAATTTATCTGGAAGGGCAGGGTGCCCCGAATTGCTAAAAGTTTCTTGAGGAAAAAAAATGAAGCTGGAGGTCTCACGCTGCCAGACTTTAAGGCATATTATGAAGCCACAGTGGTCAAAACAGCATGGTATTGGCATAAAGATAGATATATCGACTAATGGAATCGAATAGAGTGCTCAGATATAGGCCCTCTCATCTATGGACATTTGATCTTTGATAAGGTAGTCAAGCCAACTCACCTGGGACAGAACAGTCTCTTCAATAAATGGTGCCTAGAGAACTGGATATCCATATGCAAAAGAATGAAAGAAGACCCGTATCTCACACCCTATACAAAAGTTAACTCAAAATGGATCAAAGATCTAAACATTAGGTCTAAGACCATAAAACAGTTAGAGGAAAATGAAGGGAGATATCTTATGAAACTTACAATTGGAGGCGGTTTTATGGACCTTAAACCTAAAGCAAGAGCACTGAAGAAATAAATAAATAAATGGGAGCTCCTCAAAATTAAACACTTTTGTGCATCAAAGAACTTCATCAAGAAAGTAGAAAGATAGCCTACACAATGGGAGACAATATTTGGAAACGACATATCAGATAAAGGTCTAGTATCCAGAATTTATAAAGAGATTGTCCAACTCAACAACAAAAAGACAGCCAACCCAATTACAAAACGGGAAAAAGACTTGAAAAGACACCTCTCAGAAGAGGAAGTACAAATGGCCAAAAGACACATGAAGAGATGCTCAATGTCCCTGGCCATTAGAGAAATGCAAATCAAAACCACAATGAGATATCATCTCACACCCACCAGAATGGCCATTATCAACAAAACCAAGAATGACAAGTGCTGGAGAGGATGCAGAGAAAGAGGCACACTTATCCACTGTTGGTGGGAATGTCAAATGGTGCAACCACTGTGGAAGGCAGTTTGGCGATTCCTCAAAAAACTGAATATAGGATTGCCATATGACCCAGCAATACCATTGCTAGGTATCTACTCAAAGGACTTAAGGGCAAAGACACAAACGGACATTTGCACACCAATGTTAATAGCAGCGTTATTTACAATTGCAAAGAGATGGAAACAGCCAAAATGTCCATCAACAGACGAGTGGCTAAACAAACTGTGGTATATACATATGGTGGAATATTATGCAGCTTTAAGACAGGATAAACTTATGAAGCATGTAATAACATGGATGGACCTAGAGAACATTATGCTGAGTGAGTCTAGCCAAAAACTAAAGGACAAATACTGTATGGTCCCATGGATGTGAACCGACATTCGAGAATAAACTTGAAATATGTCATTGGTAACAGAGACCAACAGGACTTAGAAACAGGGTAAGATAATGGGTAATTGGAGCTGAAGGGATACAGACTGTGCAACAGGACTAGATACAAAAACTCTAAAATGGACAGCACAATAATACCTAATTGTAAAGTAATCATGTTAAAACACTGAATGAAGCTGCATCTGAGCTATAGGTATTTCTTTTGTTTGTCTGTTTGTTTGTGTCTTTTTTTTTTTACTATTATTATTATTTTTATTTTTTTCTCTATATTAACATTCTATATCTTTTTCTGTTGTTTTGCTAGTTCTTTTTCTAAATCGATGCAAATGTACTACGAAATGATGATCATGCATCTATGTTATGATGTTAAGAATTACTGATTGCATTTGTAGAATGGAATGATTTCTAAATGTTGTGTTAATTTCTGTTTTTTCTTTAATTAATAAAAAAAAATGAAATCAGGATTTCAGATCAGACTGGACCTTCTGTGAATCCCACACCATTTGCTGCAGGGATACGTGGTATTCTTACTCTAGGAAACAACAAGTTTTTATACTGTCAGTTATTTTAGTATTTTTATATGCCTAAAGTAATTCAGAAAATAATGCTACATTCATTTTCCGTTTTTTTTTTAGGTGCATGGTCCAGGAATCAAACCCAGGTCTCCCACATGGAAGGTGAGCATTCTACCCCTGAACCACCTGTGCACCCCATCTTCATTTTTAAAAGAAAAGAAAACGATGACCAGTTATCATTGGGAATTCAAATAGGAGAAGAGAACAGAAGATAATACTTGATGCCACTGAATGTGGTGAGATGGCACACATTTCACACTTCCTATTATAAATTATTACAATGTCTCCAGAGAGTTGTTTCATATCTTTCAAGAGGTTTATGTAACTCAAATCATTCAACCCCAATAATTTCAAGTCTACAAATCCATCCCAAGAAACATAATCAAATACATGAAAAAAAGGAGCATGCAAAGAAAGATGTTACTGCATTGGTTATCATGATTCAATACTGAAAACCAGTTAAGTGCCTAGCAACAGGAAAACAGATATATTATAGTCATAGCATAAAGTACTATGGGATCATTAAAGTACTATTTCCAAAGACTAGTTAAACTTATAGGAAAATGTTCTCTTAACAGAGGGAATGAAGATATAAACCTTAAAACTCCCCAATTAAACCAGCAATACCATATATAGGTGGCACCCCCAAACTATAAGCCCAATATCCCCAATATCTGACAAAAAATCCCTGGGGAGTGTGCTTAGTGATTGCAAATGTAATAGCATAAATTCCAAGGTGACCCTTCATCTAAAAATCCAGCAACAAGATTATTGGAGATCCCAATTCAACAACAATTTACTGAGTTCCTAAACTTGCCAGACCCTATGAAACCAAATCACACACTATCTCACCTGATCCTTAAATTAATCCCAGGAGATCTGTAGGAAAGGCAGAATCAAGCCATTTATAAAGAGGAACCATGTCAAAGATTTCAGGCATGTATTGACGAGAGGGTGGATCCTAGAAATTCAAGAATCCTAGCTTCCAGTCTGATATTACCTGCATGGTATCATGGGGAAAAGAGACTGATTCTAAGATAACAATGAACATTTACTGCATATAAAGGATGCAAGAGGCCCTAGTTTAAACATTTCCCTTGTCAGGCCATGGTCCTCGAACAACATGACAAGGTGGATACATTATTATTTCCTGTCTAAGAGAGGAAATAGACATTTTGTGCACTTAACATAACACTTCTGTCTTATGCCAGGGTTCAAGCCCAGGCAATCTGAACCCCAAGCCTGAATTCTACCAGTGCCTTGCTCTCAGAAGGTATCGGAATTATCCCCAGAGTTCCAGGAAGGAGAGAAAGCAACATAACATCAGGACCATGAAACAGGTTTAAAACTATAAAATAAGTCATCAAAAAAACTAAAAGTAAATTATTTTCTGAAATCCACTGCTTAATAGCAGAACTCAGAAAAAACAGATGAAACATTTCAATGAATAACATGATTGAGCCAACTTACCCAAAGCCAGTGACACAATAACCCATTCCTTTCCCTTCCTACACTGTAATATGCTCATTTCACAAAAGAATTATTCGTGGAGATGAAAAATTAAGGCAATTTTTAGTTGCCTCTAGAAGTATATTCTGTAATTGAATTCCTTAGCTCTGACTCACTGGCAAGTTAAGAGAAAATAGCTTATTTTAATTGTATTCTTTGCTGTATTTACATTAACAGTTGTATGGTAAATCAGTTGTTGTAATTTGGGTTGATGTACAAAAACTTGAGCTTCCAAATAGGATTGTTTAAACTGAGATCACAGGGCAAATTTCAGTGAGGTATTCTACCTTTGGGTCTATGTAAGACTTTTGAGCTGGGGAATAGTAGTACCCTTGGATCTGAACTGACATGAAAAGCAACTTAAACATGAATGACCTACCTACTGGTATCCCTATTATAGGACACACAAAGAAACTCTTCCTCCTCACGGATATCTTCTCTAGGTTAAGTCACAAAGAACAGGAGGAACCGGGCAGGGAGTAATGGGGTTGGATGGTGCCATGTTAAATTGCTCCATGGAACAGAAAAAATAAATCCAATGGAGTTCAAGAACAGTAGCACTGTAGTTAGGGGCCAGGGAAGGACTCGACCAAATCACGCCCAGGGAGTCACGCCTGTCCTGAGGGCCACGGCAGAAAGGCCCTCCAGGGGAGGTGCAAGTGAGTCCAGAGGCTTCCTGGACCCTCCGGAGGCCTGACACTGTCCAAGCTGCACGATGCCAGACCCATCTCTGTGTCATGTGTGGACCCAGGTTTCAAGATGGGTGTCTTTGGGGAGCACTCCTCCCTGACGCCGGGAATCCCCAGGCTCAGCCCAGCCCACGGCTCCCAGGGGCACATGAGCACATAACTGTGACCTGAAGGCCAGCTGGTAGAGGCCTCCCAATTAATTGGGATCCACCCTGGCAACCACAAGTGTGCAGATCTTGCTTCCCTATGGACGGGTCTCGACACACTCACAGCCCCGTGTTGAAGCCACATCGCCATCACTGCTCCTGCATGGCTGCAGTCATGGGGCCTGACATGCACAGGTGCTAACACCGAGCATCGCTGCTGACACCACTGGTACATTGTGAGTGCGACAGGACCCACCCTCATGTGGCATTGTGGTGGGTACAGCAGGAGGGCACTAAGCAGGAGGCATGATGCAATGGTAGGAAGTAGGAGACCCTGCAAGCAAGAGAGAGCATCGGTGGGAGAAGGCTGGGGCAACGGAGCGTGCAGAGGCCCCGGGCAGGTGGGCAGGACAGAGCGGCTGTGCCAGTGAGTCTCAAGGGCCTGTGAGAGGCAGCAGCCTCTATCTTCCAGGTCCTGGGGGGAATTGTAGCATCAGTGTCACAGCAGCAGGGACACAGTCTCCCCAGGGCAGCAGGACAGCAGACACCAGGGCCTGGGTCTTACTGTCTGAGTCCTTGAATGCCCCACAATGTTGGTTAGGGCTTGGTGTGTGGCACAGCGTGTTCTCAGTGGCCCTCCAGGGCACACCAGTTTCCACTCCTTGACCCTTTTCTAGATACAAAGCTAATGTTCTATTTCCCATGGTTGGAGAATGGAATTGGAGACTCTTAAAACTCACTGGCAATTCATAATAGAATCCAAACAGAAATGTTCTTGGGGTGCGGATTCACCAAACATTGCAGGAGACCCAGCACGTTTAACGTTGCAACACAGAAACCGAACAGTACAGCCCATGGCCCTGTGCTCACCCACTAGGAGGTCACGGCCTTCCTGACGGTCTGTGGCCTCTGCTCTCTGCCAGGACCCTGTGGGACAGAGATAACCTCTCAGGCAGCCACAAGAAGGAGTCAGGGCCTTGGGAGGCTGGGCCACCGGGTAAAGAGCAGTCCCCACCCGGGACACGCAACCTGTCCTTCTCCTGCAAGTCCTCCTTGGCTCCATGAACCTTCCAGGACAGCTTCTACCCAGGCCAGGCCAGTACCAATCTCGCCACCTGGGGAGCTCGCCAGCCCATGACTTCAGACAGCTACATCCCCAGGACACCCATCTGGCTGCTCGACCTGACTCACCCATGAGCTCCGCACAGGTGGACCACTGCTTCATGCTGGGGATAACAGGTACTTGCACTTAATCCACAGATGGAGGATGTGGGCCCTCCCACACCCAACACTACTCAGCCTCTGGGGACTCAGCCATGAACCCAAACACATTCCCTGAGCACAACACCCCAGAAGAGTGGAAGAGCAGCAAGGGCTGCTCCAGATCCTTTGGCCAGCAGCCTTCCTGACCACAGGACACCATGGTAGAGGTTACATGGAGGTGCGGGGTGTCCATGTATTTCCTGCGAGGAAGTGTCCCAGGGACAGCACAAGAATGGGCTCTGGGGTAGGAGCATTCAGGTTATTTCAATAACTGCACAGGAGTCAGCAGTGGCTGGGACCAAGGACCAAGCTGGGACCAGAGATGCTCTGGGGGAGGGAGCCCAGGCTGGGAGGATGCTGAAAACATTATTATGCTATGGGGGGTTTCTCAGGGAAATGAGAGCCACAAGAGACTCTGAGCTGGGGAACAGAGGGCAGGTCAGGGCTCGCTGCTGCCAGGTGGGGGCCAAGCAGGCCAGCATGGGGGCCAAGGCCCACGTGCAGTGCCATCTTGGAGACCCAACCACCAGGCTGGATGGGTGTCAGGGCTTCTGCTCCAACTGACCCCAAGCCCAGCTGATCCATGCAGCCCCACCTCGGAAAGAGACCCCGCTGACCACCACTCCTCACCTTCACCATCATCATCCCCTCAAGCCAGCAGTGAAGCCCACCGGATGCACTGACTGAAAGCAAGTGAAGCGACACAGATCTCTCTCCAGGCTCCTTGTAACAGATGAGAGCTGGATGGACTGACTGACTTGGGCTGCACAGGCCTGGGCTGAGCAAACACAGACTGCCTGCAGGGGAGAGGAGGCAGCAGCAGCTAACACTTAGGTGCTGTCCACATGCAGTGCTGTCCACGTGCAGTGCTGTCCACACCTGACACAGTTCATACCCCACCCTGTCCTAAGAACCCAGCACTGTCCTCAGCACCCAGCGCTGTTCTAAGCACCCAGCACTGTCCACACCCCATGATGTCCTGAGCACTCAAATGCTGTGCACACACCCAGCACTGTCCAAGCACTTGGCCCTGTCCACACTTCAAGCTGTCCACTCCCTGGCACTGTCCACACCCAGTGCTGTCCCGGGCAGGCCCACCATGCACACGGCCTCACCTAAACCAACCAAAGCTGTGGCTGACAAAGCGCAGTCATATCACTGAGCTCAGGTTCTCACCCCAAGGCCTAGACAAGTGCCAATTTGGCCTCCCTCCATAACCTGATAAAAAGCCACGCAAGGGAACATGCAGGAGTACATGGAGGCTGGGCTGGGCCCGATACCCAGCCCAGAGGGGACGGCAGCCCCAGGAGGACCTGGTCAGCTCTGCAGACCCAGTCACCCAGGCCGCACAGTCTCCCCAACCCTGGGGCCCTTCCCTCCTTGATACCCCCTAAAAGATCTTCCTTTCTCCCCAATTCGGCCTCCCAGCCTCATCTTCCTGAGGACCAGCTGGCTATTCAGTACAGAGTCCTGAAAGGGAAAGCTCCCTCTTTCCCCAGGACATCGGCCCCAAGTGGGCCCCTGGCCTGGCCACCTCAGGGCACTTGATGGTGCCTTGTGGCAGGGATCCCAACACGTGCCCTGGGAAACATGAGAACACAGCTCCTCAGAGTGGGCTCCCACGTGACCACATGGCATTCACATTTCAATGAAGGCAGCTTGGACAGAATTCCCCAACTCTCTACCTACAGATGAGCCTGAATTGCTGGCCCACACCCCAGTGGGGGCAAGTACCCCTGGGAACCCCAGGACAGACCCGCTGCTCACATAAGATGGAACTGCAGTGGGACCCCTGCCGAGGCTGACCCACCCTTGGAGTTGTGCTGTGTCAAGGCTGAGACTCACATCTGGGGGCACCACAGGCAGAGTCACAGCCCTCACAGGCCAAACGGAAGCCCACGAGGCAGCACAGTCTGTGGGCAGGGGGCTTACCCTGGTCCCCAGGTACTGTCCTCCACTGCTCCCAGCTATGCCACTAGAGCTTCCTGAAAGGCTGGGTGTGTGCAGGGGTGGGGGAGTGGGGGTGGGGGCCTGCCCCTGCAAGGATGGCCATGGCAGACCTCTTTCCTGAACGGGATCTTGTGAAGTGCTCACGACCCTTCGTGTGGACAGTTGAACTTACCCACCATCCGTCGTTACTGTGGGAAAGTGACATGGGGCCTGTGGGTGGCCCAGGCTCCCTCTGCAGACTCGTTGTGAGCCATCAGCTGGGGAGGCCATCCTCTGCCCCCCAGACTTAGATAAGGTGCAGCCACCACAGGACAGGGCAGGCCAGGGCGAGACGCACAGGGCTGCATCTCCCTACAAGACAGAAAGAAGGAAAGGCAGGCTCAGGACAGTTCACGTCGATGTGAGGGAAGAAAAAAACAGGCTCTTTTAATCTACTCCTGTCAGAGCAGACATATTGTGGGCAAGATCTTTTGATTAGATATTTCCATGAGAATGTGCCGCCCCCACCCATTTAAGGTGGGTCTTAGTTTACCAGAGTCCTTAAAAGTGCTCACAAAGAGTTCAGAGCTGATGCAGGGAGATGACACCACCATGACATTTGGAGATGCAGACAGAAATGGCCCCAGGAGATGCTAAGAGATGAAACCCATGCAAAGTCTATTCCAGAGAAGCTAAGTCCCACACGTGCTTACAGAGGACGCCACTGGAATCAGAAACTGAAAGCAACAAACAGGGAGCAAGGACCAGCAAACACAGCCATAGGCCTTCCCAGCTGACAGTGTTCCAGATGCTGACAGCTTTTCCTCCAAGAAAACGTCCTCTTGTTGGCATCTTAATTGGGACATTTTCATGGCTTCACCATGACAAACTCATAACTTAATGAGTCCCCTTTGTAAAAGCTGATGCATTTCTGGCAGCTTTAGCAAACTTGAACACCATCGTAACCAGGAACTCTCAGGAGGAAGACGTGGGTAACCGAAAGATCCCAGGCCTCCCTGAGCCCCAGAGCAAAGGACAGGCCTCCTCTGGGCCCCACGCATGGCCATCGATTGAAGCTGGGGCAGGGGCCCTAGAGGGAAGCCTCCCGTAGCCGCTGTGCAAAAACCACAGACGGGAATTCCTGCTCCTGAACAGGGACTCGAGAGCTGAGCCTCCTTGCTGCCACTGCTGGAGCTTCCCCAGACCATGGGGCCTGACGACCTGAGACGCCACACAGGACAAGGAGGGGAGCCAGTCTCCTATAGGTGCTAGGCATGCACTTGGCTCGTGGCACAAAGCCTGTAGTGCTTTCTGTCTGTACTTACAAAACTCACCAAGGACATGGAGTCACCAAGACCACTGAAACTCTCCTCCTGTCCCTCGGTCATGGAGTAGGATGGGCAGCAGGGGGACAGCATGGGGCATCCAGAGGGCACACAAAGGTGTCCTCCACACAAATGCTGCCCAGTACTCTAATCCAAGCCCAAGGGACACAGTCACTAGACCATTTCAGGGTCAGGCGACTGTTGCTGGCTTTTTGTGCCCACCCTAGGGAAGTGGCAGGCATTTGGAATATCTTCTCTTGTGGGCAAATTGTGAGAACATGCCCAAAGGATAAATCTGTGGACAATATTGCCGTGAAAACGCCTTCCTCAGCCCCCAGGAGGCCCACAGTCACTTACTTGACAAACTTGTCCACGTGTGCCATGGAGACTTCATATTCTTACCCCGAACCACTCACAGAGCAAGGCCAGGAAGTGTGGCTTGTGCATGTGAACGACCTGGGGAGAAGCACACACGGTTAGGCTTGCTTGTGTGTGTGGACAGTAGGGGCGAGGCACACACACTCAGGGCCGCTCATGCGCATGGACAGTCAGGAGGTGGCATGCACGGTCAGGAACAGCAAGAAAGACCTGCACCCGGGTCTCTAGGCATTATTTTCCTACCCTCCTGTATCCAGCTGCTTTTTTTCCTGTCATCATCCATTTTCCCATTTCAATGAATTCATAAAAAAGGATGCAGAATTTCTTTATACTGCCTTTAATAATTTAGGGCCATATTTTCCTAACTATAAAAAGTATATTATACGGCGCATGGGTGATTCAGTCGTAGAATGCTTACCTTCCATGCAGGAGATCCGGGATTGATTCCCAGACCAAAAAACCAAACAAATGATAATAAAAAGAAAGAAAAGTACATGCAAATCTTTAAATCATTTACAATCTCATAAATAAATATACTCAGCGGTGACCTTTCAAGTGTCCCTCCAGAACGGAGCAAGAAGTGTTTCTATGAGTGTGCATGTGTGCGTGTGGTATTGTGTGTACAGTTCGGCACACACACAATTTGCTCCCTCCTTGGAAACAATAAATGGAGCTCCCCAGAAGTGAACAAGTGATCAAACCTGGCACTGCCCCTCTGCCCCAGCCCCATTCCGTAACAGAGGAGGATGCTGAGGCCAGCGAACTGAGCCCCATCAGCCAGATCTGCTCCACAACAAACACCACAAACCTCAACTTCCTGGGCCCCCGTCTCCCCAGCAGGAGTGTGGACCATTCACCACATCCCCCATGACCCACCAAAGGGCCTGTGTTCCTCTGCCCACCCCCCCGCACCAGCCAGCTTGTCTTGGGAGATTCCTGGAAACCCATCAGGTTCCGGGCCTGCAGACTATCCCATGGAAGTCATACTTGCCAATCCCCACAACGGCCAGAGCCAATTGCTATCATGAATATCCTCATATTTGCATATAATACCCTATGGCTCTGTTTCCATGGGAAACCCTAATACATACCCCTTTAGGTGTCTACTTACTCAGAAATCTGCAGTTTTTCTAACACTGGGGCTTTACGGATGAGAACCCACATAGGCGCGCGGGGTGAGGCGCCTCCTTTGAGCTGAGCAGAGGGTGACAGCGGCACAGATCCCAGAGAGCACTGGGCACAGGTAGGTGGGGGCTTCCCTCATTGAGCTGGGGTGTCTAGCCAGACCCCTAACCCGCTGCCAGGCAGCCCACCAGGGTCCGCACCAACTCTGAAGGGGCTCTGAGGGGAGGGCGAGACTGAGGGATGGTGGAGTAGGGCTGGGGATAGGTAAGAAAGGCTGGACCCACTGCGGAGGTAGGAGAACTGTGCGGGGCTGAGCCTTCCCTTTCTAGCTCCCCACCTACCTCCTGAGTCCGGGACCTGGTCCCCGTCTAGGGATAGTCTGCAGTGGAGGAGGGTCCAGGGTGAGAGGTGGAGATGGGCTTCAGGGCTATGGAGTAACTGAAACCCTGCATGGGAAATAAAGAGCTGCCAGGATGGGAGCTGAGTGCGCACCCAGAAGGGGGACCACCCGGGAGTGGGAGGAGGGAGAGGTTGTACCATAACCCCATTGTGGGAGGAGACAGGTACTGGCCCCACCCCTCAGAGGTGGCAGTTACAGCAGCCATGCCCCTCCCCCCAGAGTGGGTGGAGACGACTCTGCAGGCAGCCTTCATTGTGAGCTCACCCTCCAGGCCCCACCCACAATCACCTGGCACCACCCCCTTTCCCTGTCAATCTTCTCATCGCCCAATAGGCTGGGAGGCTGAGGCCACACCCACATTCCATGTTGCCTAGCACCTCCCTGGTCCCTCCCTTCCCTGGCTCAGTCCCACATCAGTACAGTAGCTAGTGGATGCAAGTCTGCAGTGGTTGCTGGATTACATGATGTCGCGCCATCGACCCTTTCCCCTGTCCCAGATGTCGGAAGAAGCCGGACGGCAGAAATTGACCGCGCTCAGAAAAAAGTTTTGCCCAATCCCCCTTCCCGAGATGTCAGAAGAAACCCAACAGCAGAAACTGGCCTCAGCCAGAAAAATGTTATGTGAATTTCAGCTGAAAAACAACCTTCCCATTCCACCAAGAGTGAAGAAGAAAGAGAAGGTACAAAAGGGCCCTGAAACATCAATGTCGGGTGGCCACTCACCTGGGAACATGCCCAAAGACCGTGCCACTCCTCCTTCACCGGCCGATGACACCACCCCTCCTGGCAGTGTCAATCTTGCCTGTGCTAGTTCCCCTTGTACTAGAGGCATGGCATCACCTAACAACTCTGATGCCAAAAATGGTCCTCTTGCCTTGGAGGAAAACAAGACTATGTCATCTACTGAGACCCTGCAACAGATTTCACGACCTTTTTTTCATGGGTTCCTGCCTGAGTCCTCACCCAGCATCAACAGGAAGGACCAGACATCCTCAAATGACATGAAGACTCTAGAGAGCCGATACCAAGAGTCATCACTAGCCCTGGATTCCAGCAGTCCTACACATGATCAACTCACAAAGAAGATACAAGAGTTGAATCAAGAAAAACAAGATGCTTTTAAGCAATTGGAGGAAGTCATACAAGAGTTTGAACAAAACTTCATCAACCAGCAAGGAGCTCTCAGACAACGGCTACAAGAACATCATCAGACAATTGGGATTCTAGTGTCTGAGAAGGAACAGTTATACATAGCCCTTATGCACACTCAGCAGGCTCTCATGCAGAAAGAAGGCGAGGCAGAGGATCTTGTAAGTCACTTGCAGTCTGAAAGGCAACGTGTAAGTGAGCTGGAGCACACCCTGTCCGCTGTCTCCACTCAGCAGAAGCAGGTGGACAAGACCAACCAAGAGCTAACCAAAGAACATGACAACCTGAAAGTAGAGTTCTGTAAACAAAGCAAAAGCTATGAGGCCCTGAAGCAACATAACTCAGAACTGGAAGAGAAACTTCGGGTCTTGCTCATGGAGAAGTCAGCCATGCAGCGAGGGATGGAGGAGCTGCACAGGAAGCTGGAGATGAGAGAACCTGCAAAACCATCACTGCTGCAGCCTGGAGATCTTAATGGCAACCAGCAGTTACAGCAGGCCCTGGAGGAGTGGGAACAGCTGCAGCTACATGGGGGGCAGCTGACAGAAACTCTCAAAAATACACAACAAGACAAAGACACAATTGCCGAGGCCCTGAGAAAAGAGCGTGCCATTTGTCAGGAGCAGGTTCAGCAGTTTCGAGAACAGGTGAGAACACCAAGAGAGGAAAAGCTACAGAAATTGGAGGACAATTTAGTTCAACTGAAGAACGAGACAGCTGCACCCCCATCCCAGAAGCCCCCAGCCGGGCCCTCCGAGATGGGGCAACGGCTGCAAGCAGAGGCTAGCCAGCTGCGGAAGAAGCTAGAGCACCTAGCAGGGCAGCTGCAGGCCCAGATGAAGGACAATGAGGACCTAAGTCATCTGAGTCAGGAGCAGGAGGTGAGGCTGCTGCAGTTGGAGCAGGAAGCTGAGCTCTGTGAAGAGCAGGCGGCAGAGCGGAAACACATTCTGGAGAACATGGAGAACAACTGTGGCACCATCACCCGCGTTCTGTCCCAAAACTGCAAACTCACAGGGCAGTTAGATGAATTACAGAATGACTTTCTCAGGCTGGGCAACAAAAATATGGAGGTAACCAACGCCCTGCATTCAGTTAAGACAGAGCTGGCCAAGAAGCTGGGAAAGCTGCAGGAAAACCTGGAGGGACTCAAAGAGACAACAGAATTAAAGAGCATAGAGGCTCGGGGTTTGCAAGAGCAGCGTGACCAGTACCAGAGCCACCTGGAGCAGTATATACTTGCATGTCAGCAGCTCGTGGCTGTCTATCAGCAGCTAGCCACCAGGAAGGAGATGCTGCAAAAGCATTTAGGGATGCAGACCCAGCTAGTGGAAAAGCTGCCACACGAGGATGTTCAGAGGGAGGCTATGGCTGAAATGATGTGCCAGGAATTCCAGGGGACTCAGGAGTGCCTGGAAGCTGCCAACCAACAGAATCAACAATTGCAGGCCCAGTTGGGCCTTATGAGCTTGCCTGGGGAAGGAAATGCTACAGAGAGTGAGCAAGGAGATGAAGAGGATCAGCACCCAGACCTGAGCATCCCTGAAGACCTAGACAGTCGAGAGGCCATGGTGGCATTTTGCAAATCAGCCATAGCTAGTGATGAAGAGCGGGCATGCCTACGGAGGCAGCTGAAGGAGCAGAAGCTACGCTGCCAGCACCTGGCTCACCAGGTGACCTCATCTCAGCATGAACCAGAGGTGCCCCCTACCACCGGGACCGGTGGGGAAAGTGTATCAGGGGACATTAATCAGGCTCTGCAAGGGGATATGAAGAAGCTGCACCAATGCTTTGCAGAAATTACACAACAGAAACTAGAATTGATGGACCGGATGGAAGAACTGGAGCATCGCTGCCTCCAGCTCTCTGGAGAGATAGATACAACTGTTGAGCGCATCACCCTCTATCAAAATCAGAGGGCAGTAATGAAGGAGCATCACCGTATAAAAGAGGCAAACATTAACCACTCAGCAAATGAGAAAGAAGATATTAAGGTGAAACTGCTGGAGATGCAGGAGATCAACAAAATACATGTTAGTGAATGCAAAGAATGGCATGGCAACTTTATGGCAGCTACCAAGAGCCCTGCTGATCAGGCAACAACAGCATCCCCAAGTCACCAGGAGCCTGCAGGTGACAACGGCCAGGTCCTTCACAAGGGGAACCTGGCAAATGACGTGGGATCTGCAAAGGGAGAGGCCCTCCAAGGCCAAACTGTTTCAGAGACTCCCACTGCGCAGCAGAAAATACAACTGCTACGTGAGACTCAATACCCTCAAGATCACCATGGCCTGGGCAATAATCCCTGCTTCCCCTTCTTCTACCGGGCTGAGGAGTATGAAGAAGCAAAGGTTCGGGTTATCTAAGGCTGTCTCTCTGGCTGGCAAAACACCGGGTAGTGGGGCTGGGGGCAAAGCCTCCACTTTTTCCCAAACAATCCCTCCCCACCCCCTTTCCTGCCCCCCTTTCCTACCAAGTCATACTGAATAAAAACTAAACTTTTAAAGGTGTGCAGACCTCATCTGATACTTGTCTCTGCACGTCCGCACAGACCCTCTAAGGGTACCCGAGGCTCTACACTGCAGCCATGTGCAGCCCAGGCTGCCCACAGGGTCTTCACCAAGGGACTTAACCTGCAAACATGCACCTGCGTGTGCTCAGATCACCCAGGCACAACCGTGCTCACATGCACGCACACACACACACACACTAAGCCCACTGCACAGGATGTGAGGCGTCTGTGTGTCTGTAGTCCCCACATGCGTGCATGGCTTCCCTACTCCAGATGAAGCTCAGGGCCTGCTGGCTGCCCTGAGGCTGGGGAGTTTGTGCACCCCAAGAACCCAACCTTGGCACATGCCCCACGTGAGTGGGTCTCATCATCAAGCATCTAGTCACAAGCAGCAGGGATGCATCCTACCAGCCTTTCATGGCTGAGCCACGACCTCACAAGGCAAATGCACAGAAGTAAGGCAAATGCACAGAAGTCACGTGTATATGTCCCCCAGGCAGGCAAGACCTCCAGATGAGGTTTCAACACCCACCCTGGGGCAGGGGAAGGGACACGCAGGGGCAGTCCCACATGCAAGGGGCAGGGAAGGGCCCAGGGCCCAGAGCTGTCAGCAGGGACTCCCAGGCAATAGGCTCACCATTGTGTTGTTCTTGCTTCAGAAAACTTCCTGGTTGATGAAGTCAAAGAGCTTCTTTTCTAACTGGAGCATAACCTGCAAAATCAAAGTTTTGAATCCACACGTGCAGATCGTGGGGCCAATGTACTCACCGGGACACGGCCCTTCTGAACTCCTCCCCCACCTCGGTCACATGGCCCTCTGGGCTCAGGGGTCCACCAGTGGCATGAGTTCCTCATCAGGGCCCTGGCCCCAGCCCGTAAGCACCCCTGCGGGGACACACACACACGCACCCTGCAGTCATTGTGGCTCTTGCGGAAGATTAACTTCACATCTTCGGTGGTGTCCGCAGCCCAGACAGTGTGCATGGTGTCTTTTGTGCAGAGTGTCTGTGGGGAGACAGAGGCTCAGACCGAGTGCTCAGCCTCGGCCTGGGCAGCAGCATCTGTGGGGGAGGTCACGCCGGCACCCCTCAGGAAGGTGCTGGAAAGCACTTGGGGCCATCCTTGCTGTGATCTTAAAGAAGCACCATGCAAAACGGGGTACACACTATGGCTGCTCCCAGATAAAAGCCACCATGTGTCACCATGCTCAGAACCCCAGCTCTGTCCTGGAAAAAGGCCTGGTAGGAATGTGCCAAGGGGAGCCTGTGGCCCCCCGAAGACAAGACGGCTCCCAGGAGCTTCCCACTCTTAACATTGACAGTACTCCACAAGAGGTCTCGTTAAAAACTGAGCAGGCTTATTATGACCAAAGCAGAGGTGAGGGGTTAGGGTGAAGGGCCCACCCCGCCATGGGTTCACGGGCAGTACAGGGCCATGGAACCAGCCTTGTCGGGAGAGTCAAAGAAGGCCAAGGTGGGCATAAACGACCCGCCGGGCCTGCAGGTAGGGACGTTGGGCACATCAAGAGAAGGCTGCTGCGCTTGGCATGTGGCCCGCATTTGCTGGCAGGGTCGGGTAAGGGGAGCGGTTGAGTGACTGCCGGCCCACAACGGGGTCCGACCATCCAAGCCACGTCATCACTGCTAAGGCCAGCAGGGAATGTTCCAGCTAAACAGACAGCGCAGGGCCTTCGGGCCAAACTGCATGCAGCAACTGGCTGTTGTCAATGCAGGATGCTTGGAAATTTCTTGTTTTCAGTAAATGGGGTATTCACTCAGAGGCAGTGACCAACTGACACCTCCAGGGAGGGGTGGCCCCACAGTACTAATCCTGCCATGGGGGGAGCCGAGGGGTGAGTTCCATTAAGCCTGGAGAAGCCATGAAAACATATAGGTAGGAAAAGAAGTGCAAGGCTCATACCTGAAGGCAACGGATGTTGTAAAGAAGTTGAAGGTCTACATGAATGGGAGGCATCCATGCTGCCCATAATGAGAAGGGACGAGGATGCCGGAAACCGGGTACCACGTCTGGAGGAATCAAAGCGTGTCACCCTGCTCCTGCACAGAAATGCAGACTGGATGGGGACCCACGGGGACTGCAGGCAATAGGCCCTTCCAGAGGCAGGAGGCAGACGGCTGTCCCTGGAGGTGATGGGACAGCTGATAATAGGCTGGGTTTGTGCATAAATTATACTTCATTAAAGTGGTTTTTTAAATATACAAGAAATGATTTTTATTTAAAGAGAAAAAAAATGTGCCACAGAATATGAGCCTTTAGGTTATCCACTGATTTTGGCTTTAAAATATTCTCCCTGAAAGAGCCCAGGAGTGCAGGATTAGGCACCAGGGAGTGTGCAAGGGAAGTACGGGAATGGTAGGGGGCCAGCATGGGGACACGGGAAGTGTGGGGACAATGGAAGGGTCACAGTGTGGGGACAACGGAAGGGTCACAGCATAGAGACATGGGAAGGGTAACAGCGTGGGGACAAGAGAAGGGGCCTCTGTTTCCTGGTTCCTTGCTGCCCAGGGCCCCGACATTCAGAGCACAGAGGAGCTCATCGGGTCAAGCCCTCCAAAGTGCTGTTGCACCCACAGTGAGCACTCAGCCTGCCACCTCGCGGGGTCCTGCGCCCAGCACGCGCATCAGGAGACCCACATCCTGTGTCCCCGAGGCGTCCACGAGCAGCTGCTTCCGCGCTGCTTTACTTGGCCACTCTGGACTCCTAAAGGTGGCCAAAGGCTCAACACAGGGCTGACCGCAGGGCCCAGGAGGGAGGCCCCGTGCCACCCAGCGCCCCCATTCATGCAGGCTTAATGGAGGGTCAAGCCCCTCCTGCAACGCCTCTCGGCCCGCCGGTACCAGGGTCACCCAACTGAGGCCTCCGCCTGCCCGCCGGTCTCCTCACGGAGGCATCACTCTCCTGTGAAGGGAGAGAAACCCCCACGCACTACTGATAAGAAGCCCTACAGGGTTCCTTCCTCCTCAGTGGGCCCAGGGGCGCTAGAAGGTACCTTGGTTCTCCCGACACCCAAACCCACCCACAAGCCCCCGCCGGGTTCGCATTTCTCGGGGGAGGACATGGCCCCCGTGGGCGGAACCCCACCTCCCAGCCCCAGCGGCACACCGGGCACTCCTCCGGAGGTTTGGGCTTATCCCCCGTCGCCCCGTGCCCCAGTGTTATCACATACCTGGAGACCTGAGACAATGCATCCTTTATTCAGGTGGTTCAGTCCCCCCACAGGTCCGCTAGGTGAGGCGCGGGCTTTGCGATCGGCATTTTGATCCCAGTTCTGCACCTGGAGCATTTTTTCGGTCTCCCAGTTGCCCTGTTGGCCGGGCGGACACCATCCCAGCGTACAAACCCACTCGGGCTGCTGGTCCCCACAGCACCCGGGCACGAGCAGGCCTGTCCTCACTGAGACAGGTGACACCATGCACACAACTCTCCACCCGTGTGGAGAATGCAGGCACAGCCCCTGGGCAGCTCCTGAGAGTGGGTGAAGCACCAGGCACCATGCTCAGAGGCCACCGAGCCCGCCACAGAAGTGGCTGCGCTTGGGCCTGCTCCAGCCCGGGTGCAGTAGGGCCCACTGGCTCCATCTTTCCAAAGTGCCCCGCAGTGTGCTGAGGACAGAGCACCCGGCTTCCAGGCATCTCCAGGAGCATCTTTCCCTGCCAAGGCAGCTCTGAAACAGAAGTGGCCCTTGTAAGAAACGTGGTGGCACCTCTTCAGCTTGTTGGAAAGCAATCGGCCCTCCGCCCCTCATGCCCATCTCCTGAGCTGGCCAGTTCTACGTGGTTCCAAAATGGGGCTTTTACTTGTCAAGGAACCCCAGAGGGCACCCACAGAACCTCTGGAGACTCTCCTTCCTGCATCACAGACCCCAATGTTTTGTCACCTGAGTAGTGGGGATGGAAGGGGCCGCCAAGCAACCGTGGACAGGTCACCATCCCTGGGTCCTGGACAACACACTGGGCACGCCCCTGCGTCGCCCGGAAGGAGGCCCTACCCTGCCTTCCTCCTCTCACCCGGACTGGCCCTGTCCATTTTAACCTCCACCATTTCTCCCAGGATGGCTAGCGGGCACAAGGGGCGGTGGGGACACCCCACATGACCAGACGCATGAGAAGGCGTCAGGCGGCTGCTCTCCATTTCGGCATGGAGTTTTGAGTGATCTATCTCGAGACCACTTTTGACTGTTTTAGGCCTAAACGAGGACACAGGGGTACTCGTGGCAGACCCTGAGTGTGAAGGACAAAGAGGTTGCATGAGCCCAGGATGGGGACACCGACTGGAGAGCACACCTGCTTCGTTGGACAAAAAGACGTTCCAAGCAGACAGCGAGGCATGAGAAGTGAGTGAAACTTTCAGGCCCCAGGCCTGTGCCCTCTGACATCCTTCCCGCTGTGCTGCTCTTCCTCACTGAGTCGGAGGGCAGGCGTGCCACCCAACGTGTACTTGGGCAAGGGGCAGGACCCTCGGCAGTCGGGGGCACAAGGATGGTGGGTGGGCTCGCCGCAGCCGCCACTCACTCGGGCTATAGTTTGCATCTCTGGCTGTGCAAACTCATATGGCAGGGGTGGCATTTGCTGCAGAGTCCTTCACAGGAAGTGGAGTCCTTCTAGCACTCCTAGGACCATTTCTCCATAGCTTCAAGAAAGAGCACCCATGATGCTTGCCTTCTGGGACTGTCGGCCAGTCAACCAAGGGCCTAAGTGTGCTTCTCCTCCCTGCTCAGGGGTGGGGAAGTCTGGGGCTCAGACACAAGCTCTTTGGGGAACGTGTGCCCTGTGTTAGATGCACATCGAGGGAAAGGCACATAGACAGCCTGCTTACTTCTAAGAGTGACAAAACCAGGAAGGCAGCCTGCAACCATGGGAAGGGCTCACGCATCTGTAAAGTTTTCTCCTTTCAGCTGCTAAAGGTCTATGTGGTAAATGAAATCTCTGATGTGCTCTCTACTTAAAACACACCCTCTTGGTCCACAGCCACCAGGTAGCTTTAAAAGCTGTGTGCCCGCTCACCTTCGGCAACACCTCCTCGGCCCAGGAGCCCCGGAGACACCCAGGGAGGCCCTCACTGTGGGCAGGGCATTGGAGCCTCGGGATAGCCACACCCCAGCCGAGCAGCTGCCAGCCCTGCCCTCCTGGAGCTGGCTGAACAGAGACTCCCAGAGCATGGTAAAGGGCACCCCGGTGGGGTCTGCAGGGGCAGGGAGGGGCCCGGTGTTGTGGGGCAGGGTCTGTGGATGGTTGTGCCTAAACCCAGAATGTTGCAGCACATTGGGGGCCATGGGCAGGGTGGAGCCGATGCCACGTATGCGATGTTAAGGCCAACCCAGGCTTCTCTGGGGTCATGAACCAGGAGGGATCAGGAGGGCCAGTGGGGAGGTGAGGGTCCAGTCACGGACGCCACAGGACAGGGCCACTCAGCAGCAACTAGAGCATCTCATGACCCGCCCACAGGGTGTCAGAGTCCGCGGGTCCAGGGGTACTGCTTGCCTGTGGCACCCAAGCAGCAGGCCTAGTCCCGGCCCTGCCTCTGCACACCTGTCTCCAGGAGCAGCACCAACGAGGAAGTATATACCCTGCCTGTGGGGACCAGGGCCCAAGCACCCCGAGACCTCAGCTTGGCCCCCCAGATGCCTTGTCAATTCTGGAGCAAACAGGGCCCCACAAAGGGGAAGAGGAGCTCATGCAGATTTTTGGGTGAGCAGGTCAGAACAGTCACCCAATGGCTGAGGCTTCTGATAGGCAGAGAGCTTCCCAGACAAGGAAACCTGGGGCTGAGGGCGGCTTTATCTCCTCAAGAGCAGAGTCTTTCACCACTCACCTCCCTCCAATTTGGGGAGCAAAAGTGCAAGTTTTAATAGCTAAAAGAACTCAAAATGAAAGACAAAACCCGTGTGGCCTCCACACGTACACACCCTCTGAACACTTGTCAAGGGGTACACGTTAGTGCCTTCTTACGGGACTGCCAAGAGAAGTGAATCCTTTTTTTCAAATTGAGACATTTTCAAAGCAAGTGACCCCGTCCAGCCAATGTCTCCCTCAACACAGGTTCTCCTGATCGAGGGCAGGTTGCGGCCCAGCGGGCAGAGCCCACAGTCAGCAGGTCCCACGGGGCCTCGGGGTGCAGGATGCACGTTCCCTGCAATGCGCCCCTCCCCACAGAGTGCATGGACACAGTGCCAAGGAGCAGAGGGCTGTGCCCACTGGCTCTCATAAGCTGAAAGCCAAAGAATCTTTAAATGAAGAAATACAAGTAGTACCAGGTCTTGGGTTCAGGAGGAGCCCCCAGAGCCACAACCGTCCTCAGCGCCAATGCACGGAGCCCCCGAGTCAACCATGTGGCTGGGACAGCTGCCTGGGCTCCTGCTCACAATTCAGTAGCATCTATATTAGGTCATCTACATGCTAGGAAATATAAGGCTGGCAGCTCTGACATGAGGTCAGTGGCCGTGGCTCGGCCTGGACATTCCCAGGACTCAAGTGCAGCCAGAGCCCATGGCCCAGCCCTTGGGGGAAGGTGGCTGTGCACGCTCCACGCCCAGACCTGGGAGGGGCCCGGTGCATAGAGCTCGCAGGCAAAGCTGTCACCTCTGTGGCCGCAACAGACATGACATGAAATAACAACCAAGTCTAAACATGCAAAACTTTCCTTCTCAGGCTGACAAAGAGGAATATGAGCTGTTGTAAAGAAACGGCTTGGTTCTTAAGCAAACTCTCTACCTAGGACTTGGTGCATCCGACTGGCAAACTGAAGCTACAAGTGAAGGTGGCCGAACCATGGGCAGGGCATCCAGTGGTGCGGGACCAGTCTCGGCTGCAGCATGAGACTCACTGCCATGTGCAGACCTGACCCCAGGGATGCAGGGCTGGTGGGTGGCCCTGAAGGTGCATTCACCAAGTTTTCATGCCCATCCCTCAAAATGTGACCCTGTTCTGAGCTTCTATCCCGACAACCTCACGGTACAGAACAAGGATGCCCCTGATAGTGAGAAATAGCAGACGAAGACGGAGAGGACAGGTGGAGGCGGGGGTCCCAGGCCTGGCCCCACCGCACAGAGGCAGAGAGTAGATGTGTGCGGGACCCGAGCCTGAGCTCAAAAGAAAATCCTCTAAAAGAAACAGGCCTGAAAATCACCATCCACAGTGGTTCAGAATGAAAGCTCCTGGAGGCAGCAGGCCTGTTAGGGATAAATCTCAGCAGAGGATCGACACGGCACCGGGAGGTCCCAGCGTTCTCCTGTCTACACACCCCCACGTGTGGCTAGAACCCGAGTCAGAAGCTGAGGACCTTGCACGTTTCACAGAATAGCTGAGTCCATCAACCTGAGTCGAGGGTGACTGCTAGCTTTGCTCATTTATAGAAACCTGTGCCACTATCCGCAAGGTCTTCCGAAAAGCAAGAATTAAAACAAGAGCAAATCTGTGCCCTGGAAACTGCCCGGAAGCCTGCAAAGAACGCAGGGGCCCCTCGCTGTGTGCGGACTGGACTGAAGGGAGAGAATCCACCCAGGGGCTCACCAGAGGGCAACAGGATGCCTCAGCCAGTGTGGCTAGGTGGAGATCTAGACAGGAAGCCAGACACCAGGCACCCATTTAAAATGAAACCCTCAGGACCCGGGCAATTTCCCTCCATCCCTGCAGCCCCTCCTCTCTGTCTCTTGGTCCTCTCCCCTGGGACATCTCTCTCCCTCCCCTATTCCCGCTGACCCCCTCTCCCAGGGCACCACCCTCCCCTATTCCTGTTGATTCCTTACCCCGGGGAACCACCCTTCTCTATTCCTGCTGATCCCCTACTCCGGGGTACCACTCTTCCCTGTCCCTGCAGACATCCTCCCCCGAGGCACCACCACCCGGTCCCTGCTGCCCCACCCCCGGGGCACCACCCTCCCCTGAACCTGCTGAAACCCCCCCCGGGGCGCCACCACCCCCTGTTCCTGCTGCCCCATCCCCAGGGGAACCACCACCCCCTGTACCTGCTGCCCCTCCCTTGGAACACCACCCTCTCCTGTCCCTGTTGACCTCCTGTTCCGGAGCACCATATTCCCAGCCCATTCCCTGCTGCCCACTTCTCCCTAGGATCCACTCCTGATGTATGGGGCTTGACTCCCGACAGGCCTGGCCTGCACTTAGTATGTACCTGTCAGCAACTGACAACTGATTTTAAAAGACAGCCACCAGCTCCCTAAATTGCATCCATCACAGGAACTATTAGGCAGGACCAGGCAGGAGGTGTGCGCACGCTGGGCCGGGAGGAGATGGCGAGCCTGGCCCCGCTGTCAGTCCGTGTCATGTGAGCCCAGCTGAGCACCCCAGCTGCCAACTGCCAGCACTCAAGGTATTAAGAACACCCACAGGAGTGCACCAGCAGGCGGCACACAGAGCCCATGTGGCCACCCATCCAGGGGTGCTGCATCCTCTCAGGCAGAGCAGGATCATCGTGTTTAATTTGCATACATTTTAATTGCAGCCCACATGACCCACATGCTGCCATCACAGCCCCGCCCGGAAAGAGTCATGCCTGTCCGTGTGCATCTGCGGTGTGAGACGTATGGATTCCACAGGGAAGGGCCTCCTGGTGGGCATGGGGCACCCTTCACTGGCCACAACCACACTCCCAAGGCTTCCTGGGGCCCCCCGATTTCCAGGGTGGTGCTGGTCTACGATCCAGGACCCAGCAGGTGCCTGGGCATGGGCAGAGTACACAGGAACGCACACAGGATGCCATGAGGACACGAACCTTGGCTCCCCAACAGGCATGGCCCCCAGGACCGCCTCTCCCACAGCACACCATGGGCCCTTCATCCCTCCGCGAGGACAGGCAGGGCCAGTGACCCCACAGCAAGGTGGCAGGAAAAATCTGCTGGACAAACGATGAATACAGGTCAGAACTCAGGAACAGCAAGTTTTGATGGTGTAACCAGACCTGGAATACCGAAGCCCTCTGCAGGCCTCCTTGAAAAGAGGGATGCCCCTGGCTCGCATACACCGAGTTGGCACCAACCACCTGTGGGCACCGACCTGCTCTACATGTCAAGATTTTTCTAAAGATGCTCTAGTTCTGAACAATTCTTAACCATAAAAAACAGAGGCTGAAGTACAAACTGTACTAAACAGAAGGAACCCACAAGTGTTCATCAAGTGCTCTTATTCTAACTAAAGGGACGAAGGTAGCTTGGGAGGGCTGACGCCCCTAGAGGCCACAGCCTATGCCTCCCCGTGGGGCAGAGGCAGTTGGGGAGACAGACCTCAGGCTCAAATGCCATCGGAGTCCCTGGAGGGCCTACCCCGAGGTATGAGTCCACAGTAATGGGTGGGGCCCGGGAATCTGTAGGCCAAGCAAGCTCCCAAGCCCCGCTGGTCTGGGCAGTCGCCCCCCCACCCACCCTGAGTACCCACCCCTGAGGAAGTGCCCCAGAGGACACACCCCTGAGGACCCGCCCCAACGACTGGGCCCCAAACACCCACACCCTGAGGACCTGCCCCTGAGGACCCACAGAAGTCTCCTTGGCCCCTTGTGACCCTCCCCCGACCACCCCACACCCTCCCCAGAAACCACCCATCTGCTTTGCGTTCCTAGAGAGCAGTCTGCCTTTTCCAGACTATGACTTGGAGTCCAAAGGATGCACCCTTTTTGGCCTGGCTGCTTCCATGTAGCGCTCCATGCTGACATCCATCCACGCCCAGGTAGGATGGGGGCTCTTTCCTGTGTTTCGCTGAGCGTGTCCCACTGCACAGATGCACCACAGCGTTTATCCATGCGCTGATGAGTGTGATCTGACTAGTTTGCCATATTTAGTGATTACGAATGAAGCCAAACCATGAACGTATGAAAAGTTTCGTACGCGTGGGGATGTGCATGTGGGCCTCCATGTCTCTTAGGGAAACACCAGGGAGTGGAATGGCTGGCTCATGGGCGAGGCATATTTTAACGTTCCAAGAGGCTGCTGGATGCTTCTCCGGGTGGGGTTTCATTGTCCATTTCCACCTGCAGCCTGTGAGACTACCAGTTCCCTTACATTTTTGCCCACACATAGTGTGATCAGACTTTCTAATTATAGCAAATGTTGGAAACTTAGTGGTGTTTAGGGGAAAATTCTGGCCTTGACTGCACTTCCCATGAGACCGATGGGATGCCGAGCATCTCACACAAGGTTTGCCCCTGTGAATCCTGGGTGAGGGGTCTGTGGTAGGTAGATTCAGGTGTCAACTTGGCCAGGTGAAGATGCCCAGTTCTACTGCTGTGGACATGAGCAGACGGCATGTGAATGCCATCTGTTTCTGATTACAGCTGCAGTCGGCTAGGAGGCATGCCTGCTGCAATGAATGAGCTTGCATTTAATTGGCTGGTGCTTAAATGAGAGACTCAATGTAGCAGAGCCCAAGCAGCTCAGCATACCTCAGCTCAGTACTTGGAGCTCAGTCCAGGCCTTTGGAGATGCAGAAAGGAATCACCCCAGGGAAAGTTGCTGGAACCCAGAGGCCTGGAGAGAAGGTCAACAGAGACTGCCCTGTGCCTTCCTGCAAGAAAGAACCTGCACTGAAAGTTAGCTGCCTTTCCTCTGAAGAACTAACAAAATAAATACCCTTTTAAAAAACAAAAATAAATACATACCCTTTAATTAAAAGCTAATCCATCTCTGGTGTCTTGCATTTGGCAGCAAGCAAACTAGAACACAGTCCATTCAGATTTTTAACTCTCTTTAACTGAAACCCCAGTCTTTGTCTTACCAGGTTGTGGCAGTTCGTTATTTATACAGTGTTTAGGTACAAGTCTTTTCTTTGATATGTTTGCAAATTCTTTCTCCCAGGCTGTGAATTGCTGACTTATTTTTGTAAATGTCTTTTGAAGAGCAAATGGGCTCCATTTTGATGAAGTCTAGTTGAGTTTCATCTTGAATTTTATACTAGGTGGTGGCTTCTTTTGTCAAGACCACGTTTTAAGATGTAATGATGTAATCAGATGTAACGTTTTCTTGAAGTTCTACAATCTTAGCTTTTAGGCCTATGATCAACCTGACTTCATTTTTTTTGAACATGTTTTGCTGTCAGGGCTGGCTGAGGTTCCGTTTCTGCCTATGGCCAGCTTTTACAGCACCATTTGCTGAAAATTTTGCCCTCTCCCCAGTGAACCTGCCCTGGTACCTCTGTCAAAAGTCCATCCATTTACAGGTTTGCTCTCAGCTCTCGGCACTGTTCTCTGGCCACTCACCTGGCCCACACTGGCCCCATGCAGTCTCGCTCAGCCGAGCTCTGTGGCATGTCCTAGGGGAGTAATGGAGGCCTCCAGCTTTGTACTTTCACAAACTTGTTCTGAGTATTCTAGGTCCTTTGCATTTCCTTATAAATTTTACAACCACCTTGTCAGTTTTCACAAATTTTCAGAAAGAAACCAGTCTGGCTTTTGTTTTGCCCTGAATCTCTAGATCCACGTGGGAGAGGCCACTCAAGGTGTGCACATGGCAGTACAGGAGCTCACAGCCAGGAGTGTGCCACACCCACTCCCTCACTGCTCAGCAGACCCCTTGGATACCCCGTCAACTTTCAGTCCATGGCAGACAGCTGGAGAGCTCTCTTGCTGAAGCTCACACCTCTGTTTGAGGGTTTGTGTAGGGGTGTGTGCCACTATGAAAAGATTTATGTCCTCTTGAAAAGCCATGTTCTAATCCTAATCAATCAATCTTGAGGGAGCAACTGTTTCTTCTAATCCCTATTCAGCACTATAGGTAGGGAATTTGATTAGGTTATCTCCACAGATACGTGACACTCAATTCTGGGCATTAAATTTCATTAGATGGAGACGTGTCTCCATCCATTCTACCTGGGTCTCGATTAGTTTACTGGAATCCTATGAAAGGGGAGACATTTTGGAGAGAGTTCCTTTTGAGAATGAGGAGTGAGCTGCAGAACCACGACAGAAGGATGAGAGAACCACAGACTCCACTAGACAACGACCTTTGGAGATGAAGAAGGAAAACATTTCCTGGAAGCTGTATGAAACAAGAGGCCTGGAGAGAAAGCCAGCAGATGCCACCACGTTCGCCATGTGCCTTTCAAACTGAGGGTTAAACCCTGAATGTCACTGGCTGTGGTAGTTAGGTTCAGCTGTCAACTTGGCTAGGCGAAGTCACCTAGCTTTGTTGCTGTGGACATGAGCCAATGGCATGTGAAACTCATCTGTTTCTGATGACATCTGCAGGTGGTGAGGAGGCGTGTCTGCTGCAATGAATGATGTTTCATTTAATTGGCTGGAAGCTTAAATGAGAGAGCTCCATGTAGCACAGGCCAAGCAGCTCAGCATACCTCATCTCAGCACTAGCAGCTCAGCCCAGGCCTTTGGAGATGCAGAAAACAATTACCCCCGGGGAACGTTGCTGAAACCCAGAGGCCTGGAAAGAAGGCCAGCCGAGATCCCATCCCTGTGCCTTCCCATGTAAGAAAGAACCACACTGAAAGTTAGCTGCCTTTCCCCTGAAGAAATAGAACCTGCGCTCCTTCCCTCTGTTTCATCATCTGCACCTTAGCCTCCTTCCCTCTGTCCCAGCACCTGCACCCTATGATCCTTCCCTCTGCCCTCAGTACCTGCACTCTCCTGGTCCAGGCTGCTCAGAACTGCATGGTGCACAGGGGGCTCAGCCAAAGGTCAGGAAGCCTTAATAACAAAAAGCATCTCAAGAAAAAAAGGACTGGCATTCCATCATGCTGCTACAGGGTCCTGAACAACCACAAGCACCCACAACCCAGGACCGCCAGGCTACCCAGGAGGTTCCTGCACAGGAGCAGATTTACAGGGCCCACAGATCCTTCCCAGCTGCCTGCAGCTGGGAAGCACCAGCATCTCCCCAAAGTGCATGGAGCCCGGCATAAAATTAACCTGGCATCAATTGTTTTCCACCCATTTGACAGACCCATGTCAGCTCATCTGCAAGAGGAAATAAAAAAGTCAAGCCTAAATGCGTAAAAAATTATGATGAAGTTCTAAATAAAGCAGGGGATGGACTGATTGAGTCAAAAGTCAATCAATCAGTGGATGGATGGATTAGGGACATCTCATGAGCCCTAAAGAAATGATTTGCCCAAACACTGGGATTCAACGGCAGAGCACCAGATTCCAACACTTTTAGGAAGAAATAATGAAAGATCAATTCAAAGAAAAAATAGATCAAGAACGCGGGGACTTGGCGTGCTGACACACCTATTGCTGAGAACCATTTTCTCGGTTGAGAAACTTCTGAAAACTTCGGGAGCGTTTATTTACTTTCAACACCTTCCTGAGATCGGTATTTTCAATTTGGATCCAAGTTATTATTTTTCACATCACAGCAGCGGGGAGTGTAGTAAAGTGGCTCACATTTTAGTGCTAAAAAGATCGCTATGACATTCTCTGGCCGCTGCAGGCCAGACAGCAGTGACTCAGCGGGGCCGGGGGCTGGGGGCCCTCAGAAAACCAGTCTTGCTTCTCTCCATTTTTCAGGCCTGTCTCGCCCCCAGGACAGGCGAGGGGAACGCAGGGAGGAGCTGATGGTAGAAGCAAATGTGTTTCCTGCATCAAAAGCACGCTTGCTTCTCTCCTCTTCCCTGCCCCTTTTGTCTTCCCCAAAATCTCCCCAGGAGAGAAGAGGAGGTGGGGCAGGTGGCAGAGGGCAGTAAGCAGGAAGGACCACAACTACATTCCTGGGCCACCCCTCACATATCCCAGGGGCAGCACCCTGCTGGGGAGATGCCCTCTGGGTTGACCGCCTATTTCAGCACTCAGCAAGGAGGCCCGAACCCACCCCAGATAACTTGGAGCTCCCACTTGGAGGGGGTGGGAGAGTCTTCTGGGCTCAGCCCATCCTCAAAAGACATAAGGCCCTCCAGGGAAGGAGCCTTCTCCAAGGGTTCAATGGCAATAGGAATGGACCAGCCCACCTGCTGGTCAGCAGGGCTAGGGGCACTGGCCTTCCCAGGACCAGCCACCAGCAACACCCCAGAGGAAGCTGCTGCATGGACGGCATGTCCTGGACAATGGAAGGAGCTGCCACCCTGAGGGTTCGAGCCTGCCTTGGCTCAGCACAAACACTGCGGGGTGCCAGGGTCCCAAGGTAACTCGGTGCTCAGAGGCCCGGGGCCCCCACTTCCAGCTACAGGAACTGAGGGCCCCTGTGCAGCTAGCTGTTGGGCCCTGCCCGGAGGGAGTCCTGTAGGAGAGGACCCTCAGACAGCCTGGTTTCAGGGTCACAACTAATCAATGCTGACCATTCAGGGGGGTGGGGCCTTGAAGGGAAGGCCGCCCCACCACCGGTCATGACCCTGGGTTTCTGGCCTGACACCCACTTCTCTGCTCATGGCACACGCCAGGTGCACAGGCCTCTCACTCCAGGACCCTACTGCCCAGAAGGGGGGTCCAGATGTCGGTCCGTGGGGTCACTGCCCTGTCAAGTCCGCCAGCCTCAGGGGCAGCTCCAACAATGAAACATCCTGGCTGCCTGAATCTGCCCCACAGGGAGACCCTCACCCCCAGCCACCCAGGACCTCGAGTAGGTAGAGGAGCCAGAGCTGCTCTCACCTTGGCTGTAGGAGCCAAAGGGCCGGAGGCTCAGCCCACGGCCTTCCCCACCCGTCCACCCAATCCTGAGCTCCGGAACCTCTCCATCCCTCAGGGTCTCCCTCTACCCCTGCCCCCAGCCTGAGCTCCCTCTGTGGGCTACCCCCACAAACACCCCGTTGCACTTCGGTTACAGGGTCAACAGGAGGCCCAAGGCAGATGTGGGAGGAGAGTGACCTAGGGCTGTGGAAGAGGCCTTGGCTACATGTTACTGCAGGCTCCTGCTGACACCCGACACTGGCAATGGCTACACAGCCTATTTCTCCCCTTCTCTCGAGCTTCCTAGGTTAGACGGTCAGGAGAGAGCACTTACGACGCTTCCTGGGGTGATGCCATGCTGTTGTACCCAGACAAGGTGACAGGAAATCATATGAAAATAAACTTGTCATTTCTACCTCATTCAGCCACTGGGAAGCCAGGGTTCAGGGAAGTCACTGCCATGGCATCCTCCTATCAACGTTCTGGCTTTGGGGAGGAGGAATAAGTGTTCTATGCTCCTCCGTGGACTGCATGGTTTTGTGTCCCGGAGGGGGTCAGACAATACCTTGGAAGGCCACAAGCCCCGCAGAGCACTTGCTCAGCACCAGGGGCCAGGGAAGGACTTGACCGAATCATGCCCACGGGAGCACACCCGTCCTGAGGGCCACAGCAGGAAAGGCCCTCCAGGGGAGGTGCAGGCCGAGCCCAGAGGCATCCTGGACCCTCAGGAGTCCAGAACCTGTCCAAGCTACACTGATGCCAGACCCCAAAACTCCAGGACAGCAGGGTGCCCATCTCTGTGGCAGGCATGGACCCAGGTTTCAAGACGGGTGTCTTTGGGGAACACTCCTCTGTGATGCCACGGATCCCCAGACTCAGCCAGGCCCACGGCTCCCAGGGCATATAAGCACACAACTGTGCACTGATGGCCGGCAGGTCGCACAACTAATTGGGATCCACTCTGGCAACCAAAAGGGTGCAGATCTTGCTTCCCTATGGACGGGTTTCAACACACTCACAGCCCCATGCTGAGGCTACGTCGCCATTACTGCTCATGCACCGATGCAGTCATGGGGCCTGAGGTGCACAGGCCCCTGCATCGCTGCTGACACCACAGGGACACTGTGAGTGGGGCAGGACATGCACTCATGGAGCATTGCAGCAGGCACAGCAGGTGGGCACTAAGCACCAGGCACGATGCAACGGTAGGAAGCGGGAGGCCCTCCAAGCAAGAGAGAGCAATGGCGAGAGGAGTCTGGGGCAACGGTGTGTACAGAGGCCCCCAGAAGGTGGGCAGGACAGAGCGGCTGTGCCAGTGAGTCTCAAGGGCCTGGGGGACGTGGCAGCCCTTATCTTCCAAGTCCTGGGGCCCCCATAGGGTCGGTATCACAGCAGCAGGGACACAGTCTCCCCAGGGCAGCAGGACAGCAGAAATCAGTGCCCGGGTTTTACTGTCCGCGTCCTCGAACGTCCCACGAGGTTGGTTAGGGCCTGGTGTGTGAGCAGCGTGTTCTCAGCGGCCCTCCAGGGCACAGCCGTTTCCTCTCCTTGACTCTCTTCTGGAAACAAAGCTAATGTTCTATTTCCCATGGTCGGAGGACGGAATTGGGGACTCTTAAAAACTCACTGGCGATTCATAATGGAATCCACAGAAAAATGTTCTTGGGGTGCTGATTCACCAAAGTTTGCAGGAGATCCAACACATTTAACGTTGCAACACAGAAACCAAACGGTGCAGCCCCTGCCCCGTGCCCACACACTCAGAGGCCGCGGCTTTCCTGATGGGCTGTGGTTGTCTCTCCGCCAGGACCGTGTGGGACAGAGTCGTCCTCTTGGGCAGCCACAGGAAGGAGTCAGGAATTGGGAGGCGGGGCCACTGGGAAGAGGAAAGTCCCCGCCTGGGACATGCACCCTGCCCTCCTCCTGCAAGTCCTCCTTGGCTCCATGAGTCTTCCAAGACATCTCCCTCCCAGGACAGGCCAGTCCCAATCTCGGTACCTGGGGAGCTCACCAGCCCGTGACTTGAGACAGCTACATCCCCAGGGTCCCCATCTGGCTCCTCGACCTGATTCTCCCTTGAGCTCCGTGCAGGTGGACCACTGCCCCATGCTGGGAATAACAGGCACTTGCATTTAACCCACAGATGGATGCTGCAGGCCCTCCCACCCCAAGCACTGCTCGGCCCCTGGGGACTCAGCCATCAACCCAAACCCATTCGCTGAGCACAATGCCCCAGAAAGGTGGAGGGGCTGCAAGGGCTGCTCCAGATCCTCTGCCCAGCAGCCTCCCTGAACACAGGACACCATGGCAGAGGCCATGGAGGTGGGGGCATATCCATGCACTTCCAGTGAGGAAGCGTCCCAGGGACGGCTAAGCAAAGGCCCTGGGGTAGGAACATAAAGGTTTTTCCAAGAACCGCACAGGAGCCAGCCATGTGGCTGGAACCAAGGACCAAGGTGGGACCAGAGATGCTCTGGGGGAGGGAGCCCAGGCTGGGAGGACGCTGAAGGCATTATTATGCCGTGAGGGTTTTCTCAGGGAAATGAGAGCCACAAGAGACTCTAAGCTGGGAAACAGAGAGCAGGTCAGGGCTCGGTGCTGCCTGGTGGGGACCAAGTGGGACAGCATGGGGGCCAAAGTCCATGTGCAGTGCTATCTCAGTGACCCAACCACCCAGACTTCATGGGTGCCGGGACTCTGCTCCAAATGCCTCTCAGCCTCGGCTGATCCCTACAGCAACACCTCAGACACAGAACCCGCTGACCACTACCCCTCACCTTCACCATCGTCATCCCCTCAGGCCGGCAGTGAAACCCACCGGATGCACTGGCTGAAAGAAAGTGAAGTGACACAGATCTCTCTCAATGCTCCTTGTAATAGATGACAGCTGGATGGACTGCCTCCATGAGCTGCACGGGCCTCGGCTGAGCAAAAACAGCAGCCTAGAGGAGAGGGGAGGCAGCAGCAGCAGCTAACATTTAGGTGCTGTCCACATGCAATGTTGTCCACACCCGCTGCTGCCCTGAGCAGTTAGCACTGTCCACGCCCCACATTGTCCTGAGAACCCAGCGCTGTACTGAGCACCCAGCACCGTATACACCCCACACTAACCTGAGCACCCAATGCTGACCACACACCACACGGTCCTGAGCACACAGCACTGTCTTGCACTTGGCCCTGTTCACACCTGGTGCTGCCCACGTCCCACATTGTCCTGAGAACCCAGCTCTGTTCTGAGCACCCAGCACTGTCCATACCCCGCACTATCCTGAGCACCCAATGCTGTCCACACACCACACTGTCCTGAGGGCGCAGCACTGCTCTAGTACTTGGTCCTGTCCACACCTCCTGCTGTCCACACCCAGCGCTGTCCACCCCCGGCACTGTCCACACCCGACGCTATCCAGGGCAGGTCCACTATACACACAGCCTCACCTAAGCCCAGCCAAGCTGTGGCTGACAAAGCACAGTCACAGTGCTGAGCTCAGGGTCTCATCCTGAGGCCTGGACTAGCGGCCCTCCGATGCCCTCCACTACCTGATGAGAAGCCACGCAAGGGAACGTCCCAGAGAAAACCCGGAGGCAGGGCCCGGCCTAAGACCCAGCCCAGAGGGGACATCACCCCCAGCAAGGCGGTAACTGCAGGCCCTGGGCAGGCACCCACGACCAACAAGACTCCCCCTGTAATTACAGTGCAGTGTCCGATACTCACGGCCAGACACAGCTTTGATGCCACCTCCTGGCAAAGTGGGGGCCAACAGCGTGCAGGGTCAGGCCTTCGGGGGCTCAGGTGAGGGATACAACCCCCAGGTGAGGGCCTCAACCCCACCTGCTGCCTCCATACGGTGAACTTCATTCTGGGAACAGGCCAGGACTCTGACCCCATTCATACTTGTGACAGCATTTACGGACAAGACAAATGCATTTCAATTTCCTCTCTCAATTAATGGCCTATTCTTTGAACCAAACTCAGCTAAAAAATATTACTCCACCACCACTAATCTTATTAAAATTCAATGTCCCTCCTCTGACAGGCAGAGGCCAGTGTGCTGGGATGAGGAGGGTGACCACCAGGCCCAGGGCTGCCCAGCCCTCCCAGACACCCTGGAGTGCAGGATCCACTTGGCCACATCCAGCATGAGAGAGACAGCAACAGGCTGGCAGCAGAGGGCTGCACAGCACGGCAGGGAGCCAGGAGGCTGGCCTGGTACCATCACCCTGAAAGGGAGCAGGCGGAGGTGCGGACTCTCGGGTGAGCTCCAGATGAAGAGGTGGAGCACCGCTGGGCACTGACCCTCGTGATGCACCCGGACTCCCGTGCGCCGGCTGCACGCTGCCCGAGGCCAGAGTGCTGTAAGTGTGCTTGAGCACCGGGAGGTGTGAGGCTGGACAAGGGGGAGAGCCCGGATGAGGCTAGGATTGGGGGCAAGGAAGGGTGAGGCCAGTTTCTTGCCGTCGCTGGCACAGGTGTCCCAACTTAACAACACTGTAATCCCTGGCCCACTCCCTGCTGCCCCAAGGCACCCAAGGCGGCACCTGTCCCTGTGCTCCCTCCAATGGGCATGCTTCTCCCCACCCTGGCCTCGGCACTCACACCCATCACTGCATCCAGCCTCAGGTGGGACCATGCTCCTGCCAGGGTCAAGCCCTCTGCTGGGCTGGAGGACAAGCCAATAATGCAGACCAGATATCGTGGGGAAGACAAATCCCACACGGGTGCTGTACACATGGCGAGTGAGGGGAGCCCAGGGAGGAGAGGTGAGGAAACCACCTATTGCGAGGGGAGCTGGGGCTTCCCTACAGGCAGGGTGTTGATACGATGGTGCTCCCACCCAGTAGCCAGCTTCCAAAACTCTGCTCAAGTGGCTCCACCACCAGTCTCTGCCCACTCGCAACTGGCCACACGCGGCATTGCAGAAGGTGCCACTGTCCTCTAAGTTCCAGAGCCACTGGCCTGTACTGCTCTGTCCCTCTGGGCTTCCAACTTCGAACCCACAGGGCAGGTTCCACCCCATATGACAGTTCCTCCCACTCAGTAAGCTCTACCCACACAGCAGGCTCCTCCCACTGCTGGCTCCACGCCGGCAATTAAGGGCTGCAGAGATGTGGCTGCATCTTCACCTCAGAAGCCATCACATTCTGTGAGGGACAGAGCACTCAGACCAAGGCGATGGACTTCACCAGGGAAAGCACATGCTTCCAGCTCCCCACAGCCTCACGCTGGGGCCCCAGGCACACGAGGGCTTACCATGAAGTGCTCCTCAGACTCACAGCTTCATGGAGGTAGAAGCGAACCCTGCTGAACACCGTCATCACATCACTGGACAGGAGCTCTCTGGAAGGGAAAAGGTGACTCTTTAATGCAAACCCACCCAGGCACCTCACCATTCTGCGGGCACAAGAGTGCTGGTTTCAACACTTTCACACCCTGAAATCCACGAGGCAGAGGAAGGGATGAGTGAAGGACGCTGACAGCCAGGACAGGAACCAGCATGCCAGAGTGTGCTCGGAAGCTGGGCGCAGAGGCCCCCAGTCACCCCACAGCCTCCCAAGATGGTGAACCCTGCAAGGGGTGCAGCCGGGGCATCATGCCTGACACTGGGCACAGGGACCCCAGTCACCTCACAGCCCCCCCAGATGGGGGAACCTGCCAGGGGTGCAGCCAGGGCATCTCCTCACAGTGCACATTCAGGTTCTTCTGGGACACCGAAGCCCCGACAGCAGGACTCATGTGCACACTCACAATCCTGGTCCCACCAGGGAGGGCAACAAGGAAAGTGAGGGGCAAAAGGGGCCCCAATCTGTCATGCCCCAACCCGAAGCCTGAGCTCCCCGTGCGCATCCACTTGGATCCCCAGAGGAGATGGTGAGACAGAAGGGGACGGAGGATGGAGGTGCCAGGGCTGCCCCGTCAGCAGAGAAAGGGGCCCAGTTTCACAGCTTTGAGACTTGGCACAGCTCAGATCTAAGAATGAATACATTAGGAGAGAAAACTCAAAAGAAAGTGATTGCGGCAATATTTCTATTTCTAAAAGATACTTTATTCTTTACTTCTTTCTCAAATGGCCTCCTGATGGACATGTCTACACATTACAGAAGATTCTCAAAATCGACTTCCACTGTACTTTATCTTCTCGAATCCCCTGTACATGGCATGCTGGCAAATGGGGAGAAACAGGGTTTCTATTCTGAATAACTCCACTACTGTATTCCCCGCAAAGCTGAGCCCCGTGAATACACTTCTAACAGCCTGGAGGTAATAGGGCCTCAGACCCATGACCCTTGGGGATAGCTTCACAACCCACCACTCAGCCTGACGGGCTTCCCCTCACCTGAACTTTTTTAATAGTTTCCAGAATGTAGAAAGGTACACACATTCATAAGAAGGACCTCATGTTCCCAAGACCCACCTTGAATGACTCTTCCTATTAGGAGGGAACTGCTCTTTTTGTAGACGACTCAGCATCCAGGGATGCCCCTACATACAGATCCGCTCCAAACCACCCCGAAGAAACTTTGATGCAGAGTCTGCTTTCCAGTATGCACACTACATGTATCTGCTAGCTCAGTCAGCTAGCTGGGATGAACTGCAAAGTAAACCAAACTTCACACTTTAAAAAATACTACTTGTGCTGCTCAGGAATCTGGTTCACAAGGGAACAGCAGAGACGCTAGTCTCTGCTTCAAAACTGAGAAGAGGGGAGGGCGGCAGGGCGAGGGAGAATGGGGCAGTGGCCTGGAAGCGGCACCCAAGGCAGCCCTGCCATGACTGGCCCCACAGTATGGACTGCCTCATCCAGGGTGGGGACGTCTCGTCCCTCCTGCCCATAGCATGGCCTTCTATGTGGTGGCTGGGTCCCGAAAGAACCGGGTGAGAGCCATAGTGCCTTCTGTCCCCAGACTGGGACCTCAGTGTTTCCTCTCTGCCCTTCGAGGTCCACGGGAGAAAAGGGCCTCAAGGGAGAAGAGCCAGCATCCCTGGCAAGGTGGTGGAGCTTCCGCAGCCCTCCACTTCAGGGGCAGTGAGGCCGCCTGGGCCTTGCCGCCAGCCCCAGGCCGCTCGTGGTGGGTGCAGGCACAGGGCACTGTGCAAGTTTTCTGCTGTGGGCAGGGACCGGTGTGGCCAGGCTGCGGGGTGGGGCCCTGGCGCTTCAGGCCTCCTGGTGGGAGCTGCTCTCTGCCCCAGCAACTCTGGGTTCGCTTGCAGCCAGGAGCTTTCTCACTCCCTTCCCATGGGACACTGGTGACCCCACTGCCCCTCTCAGCCCGAGCAGCTTCCCCAGCTCTGGGGGCTGGCAGGTTAGCTCCAGCACTTGGGGCTCCACCACGATGTGAGGGGCATCCCGGAACTTGAGGAGTCTTAGAGACCCCCTGGAGGCCCACCGGGAGACTGCAGGAGGCATGGACCAGGAGGACCGGGTGCCGCTCCTAGCTGATTCCCTGTCTCAATAGGAGACCCGCCTGCAGCCAGAAGGACCTGGCTTCCTTTAAATCCCAGCGAGCCATCACCCTTCCATTTAGCAGTCTGTCTATGGCCCATCTGCCTCCTTCCACATTTTGCCCAGACGGCAAGGAGGAGCTGCTAGACATATCCTCCGTTTGCAAAACTCCAGTAAAACAGATTATCAGTTTCACGACCACAGGCGACCCTGAACTGTGGCTACTACAGCTTCCAAAGACCCTGGCCTGGCCATCCTTCGGTTCCTCAGGGAACTTCACAAGTCACCTGTGCTCCCACTACCCAGCACACATCTGTTCTTTATTACTCACTCCTCAAGACCCTCAACCCAAAGCCACTGTCACACTCTGTCTCTGCCTGGCACCTCCCGTTTCCAAGGACACTGCAGGTTATGGGACAAGGCAGTGCAGTCCCCGCCCATGACGGTGGCATCAGAGCCACTGTGCTGGGTTAGCGAGTGTAGCAGGAGGCACTGCTGGGCTGCATTTAGCGAATACCACCTGCACAGGCACTTGTCCGCGAGCATCGCCCAGTGCCCTGCACTTAATCTTAGAGTTGATACAGAACACACACCCATGGTCAGCAAGCCTGGGACTTGGTGTCCGGTTAAAGAAAAGAAAAAGCCTAGAAAACAACCACTTGCAGACCCTCAGCCAACAGGACACACGGAGCTGCACTCGCGAGGGGAGGAGCACATGGCACCCACCAGCATCCCACCTGCCATGCAGAGGAACACCTGTGGAAATCCCCAGGCCTGGAAGGACCAGGCAACCAGAGCCTGGGGAGGCTGAGGGGCTGGGATCTGCATACCGAAGACCCAGAACCGTGTGCTGTCCAACAGAGAGCCCCAGCAATCTGTGTACAGCGTCAGGCTCCTGCAGATCTCCCCGGTCCCGGGGACCCGCCACCAGCAGGCAAAGCACAGCAGCCACAAGGTGCAGCTCACAGGAGGCTGAGGAGCTGCTGAGCATGCGGCCAGGTCAGTCCAGGGCAAAGGCTGAGAGAGACCCTACCTTAAACAGCTACAAGGCAGCATCGAAAGAAGCTTGCAAAAGCAAACTTCAGCACGCTTCAAAGGAGAACAAGGTCTGCACACTGAACAGAGGACTCCTGGGCCACATCAAGGATCGTCTGATCTGTGAAGAATCAAGAAAAGAGGACCCACAATCCTACAAAAACTCAGTTTATAGAAACAGATAAAGAGAGCAGAAATGAAGGGAGCAGCTGAAAGGAACTTGGGAACGGCGAAACGAATATGGCCAACACTGTGAAGAAAATCACGCATAGGAGGAAAACATACCGATGTAAGGACCAGAAGTGAAGCTTCCAGAGCTGAGAAATGCAATAAACTTTATGAAGAAAAAAATCCCATGGATGGACTGAAGAGCAGATTAAAACTTGCAAAATGAAGCAAGGAGGAGAAATGAATTGACAAACCTTAAAAGAGTTTCAGTTATCTGTGGGACAGAATGCAGCAACCTGACAAACTTAAATCAGAGTCCCAGAACAAAAGAGGAGAAGGCAAAGAAGGGGAGGGGGACACTTAAAAGAAATAATGGACACACATTTACCATAGGATTAAAACTGTAAATCCACAAATCAAAACAGCTCAGAGCACCTCAAGCAGGATAAACTCAAAGAAAATCCAACAGAAGCACAACGTAATCAAATTGCTGAAAACTGGCTCTGAAGACCAATCTAGCAGACAGGAAAAAATAGGAAATACTAGAGACAAGAAAAGATGAGGATAATGGCTCAATTCTCATCAGAAACAATACAATCCAGAATACCGCGGGACAGTATTCTTAAAGTCCTCCAGGAAAAAAATGAATAAGCCAGAGTTCTTTTTGCAACAAAATATCTTTCAGAAAGGAAGACAAAATACAGACTTTTTTCAGACACCGAAAAGCTGAGAAAATGAAGAGCAGCAGAGCTGAGCTACAAGACTTGTTCAAGGAAGCCCTTCAGGCTGAAGGAAAATGATCCCACTTAGAAACCTGAACCTACACGAAGAATGAACAGCACTCAAAATGATAAATGGCTTCTTAAAACTAAAATGACATTTTTCTGACTTTCTAATCTCCTTAAGAGATAACTACGTAACGCAAAAATAAAGACTCTGTATGTAGGTAGGACACAGGTAGAAATGTACTAATATATACACACAGGAAGTGGTGATGCTCTGTTCTATGTCCCTTCAAGGGGACGCGAAGCAGCACAACTTCATTCCAAGTTAAAAGACACGTCTCCCTGCCTGCCGAGGCGAAAGGACATCTCCTAACACTTTTTGTACTTCTTCATCTGCATTTTCTCTTCCATGTTAAATGCCTAAAGTGATTAAGTTTTCTAACTGGTTTTGCTGTCTTTTTCAGACTTCAGGGATTCTTGATGTATTTAAATATTACCTTTTTCCCTGAAAAATGTGTGTGGCACATTGTGACTTTAAATACATACACGTATACATTCACTGCTTAAAACCACAGCTAAGTTAGTAATGGGCATAAATCGAAAACTAAAACAAACCAGCAGAAAAGGCTCACAGCCAGGGTAGACTTGTCTGCACACACATACGTCTCCTTTCTCAGGGGCACCCCCTATCCTGCGAGCGTTTAATAAAAAGCAGCTGTGGTTCCTGTAGTTTGAAAGAGCACATGTGACAGCACCGAGGAGGGATCCTGGGTGATGGTGGGAAACAGCAGCAGCAACTCAGCCCCACCCAGAGGCCACTACTGAGCAGCTGCTCTTGCCACAGGACACCAGACCAAAGTGGGCCACTGGCCTGGTCACCCCACTGCACTTGATGGCAACTTGTGGCAGGGGTCCTTACACATGCCCCAGGAAACCTGAGAACACAGCAGACTCAGACGGGGCTCCCACGTGACTGCATGGCGAATGCAGTCATTTGCAGGAGGGCAGCTTGCACAGAATTCCCCAACTCTCCATCTACAGATGAGCCTGGACTGCTGGCCTACACCCCAGTGGGGGCAAGCACCCCTGGGAATCCCAGCACAGACCCAGTGCCCAGAGAGCTCACAGCAGATGGCACTGCAGTAGGACCTCTGCCCAGGCTGCCCCACACATGCGGTTTTGCTGTGCCCAGGCTGCAGCATGGTCTGTGGGTCAGGGGCTTCCCGTGGTCCCAGGTATTGTCCTCCACAGCTCCCAGCTATGCCACTAGAGCTTCCTGGGAGGCTGGGAGTGTGCAGGGCTAGGGGAGTGGGGACGGGGGCCATCTGCAAGGATGGCCATGGCAGGCCTCTTTCCTGAGGGGGACCTTGTGAAATACTCTCGACTCTTCGGGTGGACAGTTGAACTTACCGCTGTCATCCGTCGTGACTGTGGGAAAGTGACACGGGGCCTGCTGGTGGCCCAGGCTCCCTCCGCAGACTCACTATTGAGAGCCAGCAGCTGGGGAGGCCGCCCTCTGCCCCCTAGACTCGGAAGGGCTGCGGATGTAGGTGGGAACGGGTGCTTGGGTGAGACTCGCAGGGCTGCACCTCCTTCCAAGACAGAAGAAAGGAAAGGCAGGCTCAGGACAGTTCACATCGACCTGAGGGAAGAAAAAGACAGGCTCTTTAAATCCACTCTTGAAGGTGCAGACATATTGTAGGCAAAACTTTTGATTATTAGATTATTTCCATGAGGATGTGACCTCCCCTCCATTTAAGGTGGGTCTTAGTTTATCAGAGTCCTTAAAAAAGCTCACACAGAGTTCAGAGCTGACTCAGGGAGATGGCACCACCGCAGGGAGATGACAACACCATGACATTTGGAGATGCAGACAAAAATGCCCCCAGGAGATGCTAAGCGATGAAACCATCCAAAGTATATCCCAGGGAAGTTAAGTGAAGCCCCAAAGGTGCTTAGAGAGGACGCCACTGGAATCAGAAGCTGAAAGCAACAAATGGGGTGCAAAGACCAGCAGACCCAGCCACAGGCCCTCCCAGCTGACAGTGTTCCAGATGCTGGCAGCCTTTCCTCCAAGAAAACGGCCTCTTGTTGGCATCTTAATTTGGACATTTTCACGGCCTCAGCACGACAAACTCATAACTTAAATATCCCCTTTGTAAAAGCCGATGCATTTCTGGCAGCTTTAGCAAACCAGAACACCCTCGTCACCAGGAAGCTCTCAGGAGGAAGATGCGAGGAACAGAAAGACCCAGGCCTCCCTGACCCCTAAAGCAAAGGACAGGCCTCTTCTGGGCCCCACACATGGCCACCGATGGAAACTGGGGCAAGGGCCCTGGAGGGAAGCCTCCCTCAGCCACTGCCCACCAACCACAGATGGGAATTCCTGCTCTTGAACAGGGACTCGAGAGCTGAGCCTCCTTGCTGCCACCGCTGGGGCCTTCCCAGGCCTGGGGACCTGAGACCCCATACAGGATAAGGAGGAGAGCCAGTTCCCCACAGGCACTAGGCGTGCGCTCAGCAGGGGACACGAGGCCTGTCTGCAGTTAGAAAACTCACCAAGGACGTGGAGTCACCAAGACCACCGAAACCCTCCTCCTGTCCATCTGTCATGGAGTGGGATGGGCAGCCTGAGGACAGCGTGGGGCATCCAGAGGGCACACAGAGGTGTCCTCCCCACAAATGCTGCCCAGGACTCTCATCTAAGCCCAAGGGACACAGTCACTAGACCATTTCAGGGTCAGGTGACTGATGCTGGTATTTTGTGCCTACCCTAGGGAAGAGGCAGGCATTTGGCACAAGTTCTCCTGTGGGAAAATCACGATTACATGCCCAGAGGGTAAATCTGTAGACAATATTGCCATGAAAACACCTTCCCCAGCCCCCAGGAGGCCCACAGTCACTTACTTGACAAACTTGTCCACGTGCGCCATGGAAGATTCATATTCTTCCCCCGAACTCCTGACAGTGCAAGGCCAGGAAGTGCAGCTTGTGTGTGTGAACCTGGGGAGAAGCACACACGGTTAGGCTTGCTTGTGTGTGTGGACAGCAGGGGAGAGGCACACGTACTCAGAGTTGCTTGTGTGGGTGGACAGTCAGGGGGAGGTACACAAGCTCCGGGCCGCTCATGCGCACGGACAGTGAGGGGGAGGCACATGCACTCAGGGACGCCAAGAGAGGCCTGTACCTGGGACTCTAGGCATTACCCCATGAATCCAGCTGTTTTATTCCTGGTCATCATCCACTTTCCCATTTCTATAAATTCATAAGAAAGGATGCAGAATTTCTTTATACTGTCTTTAATAACTTAGGGGCATACTTTTCTAATTATAAAAAGTACATTATAGGGTTCATGGGTGGTTAAGTGGTAGAATGCTCGCCTTCCATGCAGGAGATCCGGGTTTGATTTCTGGACCAGACACCCCCCAAAAAAATCAATTATAAATTAAAAAAAAGAAAAGTACATGCAAATTTTTAAATCGGTCATAATCTCATAAATAAATATACCCAGTATTGACCTTCCAAGTGTCCCTCCAAAAAGGAGCAAGAAGTGTTTCTATGAGTGTGCGTGTCTGCGTGTGGGGTTGTGCATACAGCTGTGCACACACAACTTACTCCCTGTTTGGAAACAATAAAGGGAGCTCCCTGGAAGTGACCAAGCCTGGCAGGGGCCCTTCTGCCCCCAGCCCCCATTCCATAACAGAGGAGGATGCTGAGGCCATAGGGCAGCCACGACTCAGGATCAGGGCATGTGGAAGAAGCGGCGGCCAGCTCTCCTGAGCCCTCGGCCACCCTTCCTCAGGACACTCACCACTTCCTCTGGCCTCTGCCCTGCCCTGTCTCCTTCCCTTCCAGGAACAAAAACACTAGGTTTGCCCCCTGGAGCATCTTCTAGAAGAAGCTTACAGCCTTGGGTCTGTAGCACACCTGCTGGGCCTCCAGGCCTCACATCTACATTCCAGTGAGGAAGGAGCAGAAAGGACCAAAAATTAAATGAAAAAGAGAAAAAACAAACACTTTCACTTCTAGAGACTTACTTGATTTTATTTAGAAAAACTGCCTCAGAGTTCCCAGGGCCAGTGTGCACACGAGTGAGGAGTGCTAGCTGACAGCCACGTCCAGGCCCAGCAAGTAGAGAGAGAAGCCGGGGGAAAGCAAAATTCACACCAGGGCACAGGCTCATCTCCCACCCAGTGGGGTTGTGGGCCCTTGGGTGCAGCTGCCCTGGGTGGTGCCCAGACACTGTCCCTCCACCGCAAAATATCCAGGTCTGACACAAACGGACTTTTGCACACCAATGTTTATAGCAGCATTATTTACAATTGCAAAGAGATGAAAACAGCCAAAATCTCCATCAACAGAAGAGTGGCTAAACAAACTGTGGTATATACATACGATGGAATATTATGCAGCTTTAAGACAAGATAAACTTATGAACCATGTAATAACATGGATGGACCTAGAGAATATTATGCTGAGTGAATCCAGCCAAAAACTAAAGGACAAATACTGTATGGTCCCACTGATGTGAACGGACATTTGAGAATAAACTTGAAATATGTCATTGGTAACAGAGTTCAGCAGAAGTTAGAAACAGGGTAAGACAATGGGTAATTGAAGCTGAAGGGATACAGACTATGCAACAGGACTAGATACAAAAACTCAAAAATGGACAGCACAATAATACCTAATTGTAAAGTAATCATGTTAAAACACTGAATGAAGCTGCATCTGAGCTATAGGGTTTTTTTTGTTTTTGTTTGCTTGTTTGTTTGTTTGTTGTTGTTGTTTTTTACTATTATTACTACTTTTATTTCTTTTCTTTATATTAACATTTTATATCTTTTTCTGTTCTGTTGCTAGTTCCTCTAAACCGATGCAAATGTACTAAGAAACAATGATCATGCATCTATGTGATGATGTTAAGAATTACTGAGTGCATATGTAGAATGGTATGATTTCTAAATGTTGTGTTAATTTCTTTTTTTTTTTCTTTCCGTTAATAAAAAAATAAAAAAGAAAAAATAAATAAATAAACAAAAAGAAAAAAAAAATATCCAGGTCTGAGCGTGAACTAGCCAGGGGTCTCAAGACAGAACAACCACAGGGCCCCCACCCTCACCCTCAGAGGCTGTCAGGAGGGCTGTGCTCAATGCCACAGGCTGGGTGGCCTGCAGGGGGACGGCGGGTGAATCCCACCCCAGCAGCATGGCTGCAGGCTGCAGGGGCCTCCCGCCGCCCCTCACAGTGTCAACCCTCCCGCACCTGCCCCCGAACTGACCCCCATCAGCCAGATCTGCTCCACACCAAACACTGCAAACCTCAACTTCCTGGGCCCCCGTCCCCCCAGCAGGAGCTCTGACCATCCACCAGGTCCCCCATGACCCACCAAACGGCCTGTATTCCCCTGCCCACCCCGATCACGATCCGGCTTCTCTTGGCAGATTCCTGGAAACCTATCAGGTTCCAGGCCTACAGCCTGCCCCATGGAAGTCAGACTTGTCAATCCCCACAATCACAAGAGCCAATTGCTATAACAAATCTCCTCATATTTGCATAATACGCTTTGGGTTCTGTTTCCATGGGATACATAATACATCCCGCTTTACTCAGAAATCTGCACTTCTTCTAACACTGGGGCTTTACGGATGAGAAGCCACATGGGCGCAGGTTGTGGCACCTCCTTCAAGCTGAGCAGAGGGTGACAGCAGCACCAATCCCAGAGGGCACCATGCACAGATAGGTGGGAGCTAATATCACCGAGCTGGGGTACCCAGCCAGCACCCCTAACCCGCCGCCAGGCTGCCCACCAGGGCCCGCGCCAACTCCCTTCCCTACCAACCCCTCGCAGTGCCCTAGTCTGAGACCCAGATGCCAAACTGCCTGCTCTGGGGCAGGGGATCCTCAAGGCCTTTGGTTGCTGCTTTCTCACAGGGCACCCTGGGTGCTAAGGCGCCCCAGTCACTGCCACTGCCACAGTCCTTGGAGTCACGGGATCTCAGAACCGATGCCCACGAGCTCATCGCCACAACCTCTACCTGAGCAGCATGCCCTGCACATCAACCCCACTCTTCCCAGGTGGCTGGAGGCGGCCGGCCACACAGCGGCACGCCGGCTGGCTCCAGGCTACCCGGGCGGCAAGATGCCAGGCATGCGCCATGGAACACAGTCAGGACAGTGGCAAGCATTCCCCAACCCTGGAGGGCAGCACACCATGGGGTGTCTGTCTCTCATGTGGGCTAAGGGGGACCTAAATCAGAAGCCCCAGCCTCATTCACATGCTGGCAGGAGCCCCTGCAAACAGAGGAGAACAGCGTGGGTTCCCTGGAAGCTGGTGAATGCCAGATGGACGTGGCTTTGCTGCACCCGTCAGATGAAAGGGCACACTCTGTACTCCTCAGGGACATGGGGCATGACACAGCTCTGCAAACTAACCTAGGCTCCAATGGACCCGTCAGTAACCAAGTCAGTTGGCCCTGCATGACGGTGTCATCTCCAAGGGATAAAGCAAGGAAGAAATCACAGGGGAACTAACCTGGACACACACTGCACACTAAAGTGGTCGCAAGCAGCTGCATGGAAAAAACCAAACCACAGCGAGAAGCAGGGCCCTAGCATGTCATGCAACCAGTAAGCTGCACTGAGGCAGACCCCATCCTGCTCCCCGCTGTTCTACCCACCCCAGCCCTGTCCCACTGGGCCCACACTCTCCTCGAGGAGCCCCAAAGTTCCCAGCTATATGCCCACGTGGTTTTTTTTCCCCTGGACAACCCTGGCTGCCATTGATAGCCTTGGACCCCAACAGGAGCACAAGACCCACAGGGCCCGGCCCCAAAACTAGATCCACACGCATCCAACAGACAGTGACTTGACCACTGCCTGCAGCGCCCCAGGCACACCTGAACCCCAGGGGCTGGTCATGCTCCAAGATGCTCCTTCCAGCACAAGCTGCAGAGGGCACTCCTCAGAAACACAAAAGGAGGCACAAGAGAAAGCCTGTGACCTTCCCGCATTTAAGAGGCCAAAGCAGAACTGTAAGCTAAACACATAAAGTGTCACTTTTCATATGAAAACTAAGGACTAAAATGACAACACCTTCATCTTGGAAAATTTAAGAAGAAAAGGAATGAGTTATTAAAATTAAGCAACTCACCGGACAAACGCTTCACGTGGCATCGGGAGGCTTTCCTGCCGTCCTTACGTGGAGCAAAGGTGGCCACACGGCCAGTGCAGGGAGCTGCAATGGCCAGCAGAGTTACAGGGAGCCTTCTCTGTCCTCACTGCCAGGCAGGTACACTGCTAAACCACCTCAGAAGGGAGTCCTAAGGAAGCAAGGAGGCAAAACAGAAGCCCTGACTTGATCGACTTGGACCGCTCTGGCCCAGGCCTGCTGCCCCCACTGCAGCTTTGCCTGCAGCCATCCATACCACCCAGGAGAAGCCAAGAGGGTCTAAGGGGGTAAACCTAAAAGATGTTTATAGTTTCCACCCCTGAGTTCAATATGGTGCTAAGGCTTCATCCCTGAATCAGGACACTGTTTAGAACACAACCTGCGTCCCTAGAAAAGCAAGCAGGAGGACGAGCTGACCCCAAGGGACACTGCAGCTACTGCCAGAAGTGGGAAGGGTGAAGTGAGGACACCCCTGCCAGGGTCCTGGTGAAATGGGCTTCTGGACACAGACCGTCCCTGCCCCATGGCAGCCAGGACAGGCCTGATGAGGCCCAGCAGCGCCCTCCCCTGGGCACTGCTAAGTCTGGGAGGCTGGGAAGCCATCTGGGCAAGAGGGGACAGGCAGCCAGGAGGAGGCAGGGGTCAGAGGTCAGGGGTCAGCATGTGGGGTCAAGAGCCAAGGGTTAGAGTTCTCAAGCAGGGGTTGGGAATCCAGGGCACCACCCTTGGGGTTCAAAACCCAGACTGACCCAAGACCCGGGGGTCAGGAGCTGTGGTCAAGGGTCAGAGACCAGGGGTGGTTGCTTAGGTCAGGACTCGGGGTTCTGAGGCCAGGACCAGGATGAGGGGCAGGAACTGGGGAGTCAGGGCTCAAAATCTGAGCCCAGGGTTCAGGGGCCGGGACCTGAGTTCCGGTCTGGTTCTAGGGCCGTATTCAGGACTGCCTTCGGGATCCCGGGCCACAGGTTCCAGGCCAGGGCTGGCAGGGAACCAGAGTTCGGGGCGGGGCAGCGGCCATCGGGGTGGGAATTTGGGGTCCGGAGCCCGCGCCCCCGCCCCGGCCCACGCGGCGGGCACTCACCTGGAGGAGCCGCAGCCCACGGTGGCGGCGCCCTGCAGGACCACGGCGTCCGGGGAGGCCGCCCGCCCCGCCAAGGCTCCTCGGCCCAGCCTGGCCGGTCTCAGCGGCGGCCACCGGACCTCAACCGCGCCGGGGGCGTCTCCCGGCCCAGGGCGGGGGCGGAGGACCCGGCCCCGCCAGTGGCACGGCCTCGCTCGTTCCTTCTGCGCTGTCGCCGTCCCCCGCGATCCCCGCCGCCGCCGGCCCTCAGCGCGTCCGGCGCAACCGTTAGGTCCCGGACGGGAACGTTCCCGTAGCCGCCGCCGCCTCATGCCGAGGGCGAGTCCCGCCCTCACAGCCAGCCGGGAGGGCGGGGGCAACGCTGCGGCGCGGGGGGCGCCTGTCAGTCAGGCCGAGCCGCCGCGCGCGCCCCGCCCTTACCCGCCTCCTGGCGGGAAGCGCTGAGGCTCTGCCCACCCCCCCACCCCCCCCAAGCCTCGCTGAAGTCTCGGCCCGGCTCCTCTTAAAGGGGCCGCGTAAAGCGGACATCTGAGCACGGCTGGCTTCGCTGCAACTCCGGCTCCTGCCGATGAGCACCCGGCCCTCTTCCCCTGCCCGGCGCGAGCCCCTCTCGGCCCGACACGGGTAGGGAAGGGGCCACGGAGCCGGCTCCTGGGGTCTTGCAGCGCCGCAGCGCGCGCGCCTCAGCTCTTGGAGGCCATCACCTCTTTCCACAAGCAACCCAGAACATGGCTGTTTTGAGGAAGCTAACAGAGAGAGGGCCTGGGCTGCTTGGAATCTCTTCAAAAGGGCTTACCTGCTTAGGTCAGGCCCACCCAGGACACTCTCCCTTTGGATGAAATCACAGTCCACTAATAAGGCACTTTAATTACAGCTGCAGGATTCCTTTTCCTTTGCTGTTGTAGGGAATATAATCATGGGGGTGGTATCCCATCATATGCACAGGTTTTGTCTTTACTTAAAGGGAAGGGATTCTACAGGGCATTTGGACTAGGGGTAGGAGTCCTGGAGACCCTCTTAAAATTCTGCCCACCCAACTAATCAAAATAAAATATCTAATTTGATAGAAAAGTGGACAAAACTTTACAAGTAATAAAGGTTTGTATGATCCATTTTATGATGTACATTTTTATTATTTGCAATTATAACAGAATTTAAATGATACAGTGGGCTACAAGCGATTTTGAGCCATGAGCAGTGCATTGTAGAATGTCTTAATGAGAGGCCAGAATAATTTCTTCCAGAACCAATGACTTTTCAGCATCTTCTAGGAGAGCATGCATGAGAGATTACTTAGGTACACAATGGCCATGTGTGCCTGTAAGTACCTAATTATTCCTGCTGTCTACTTGTTGGATTTGGGTGGTAAAAAGGTCAGTTTTCTTCAGGAAAGTTTTAAGCAAGAGGAAAGGGTCTGAATCCATTAGTCTGTCTTAAGCCATACACAAGATATTTTTCCAATATGT